>NC_052537.1:0-132760 GCF_016699485.2 Gallus gallus
TACTCTGGAAAATCCCCCATTTAACCGAAAATCATGCCTTTTCCCTTGGAAAATCTCCCATTTAACCCGAAAATCGTGCCTTTTTTCTTCAAAAATCCCCCATTTAACCCCCAAATCATGCTTTCGCTCTACAAAAATCCCCTGTTTATCTCAAACAACATGCATTTTCGCTTCCAAAATCCCCCATTTAACCCCAAATCACGCATATTCACTTGGAAAATCCCGCATTTACCCCCCAAATCATGCATTTTCTCTTTGAGAATCCCCCATTTAACCTGATGAAAACACAATTTCTCGTCGGAAATCCCCCATTTAACCCGAAAATCATGCACTTTCTCTTGGAAAAAATACCCCATTTAACCCCAAAATCACGCATTTTCTCTTCGAAAATCACCCTTTAACGTGAAAATCACTCATTTTCTCTTCAAAACTCCCTCATTTCACCCCCAAATCAAACGCTTTCGCTACAAGAATCCCCCATTTAACCTGAAAATCACTCATTTCCTCAACAAAAAGCTCACATGTCAACCAAAATCACACATTTTCTCTTCGAAAATCCACCATTTAACCAGAAAGTCGTGCACTTTCTCTTGGAAAATCCCCCATTTATCCCCCAAATCATGCATTTGCTTTTGGGATATCCCCCATTTACCCCCAAACCATGCATTATCTCTCCAAAAATACCCCATTTAACCCCACAATCAGGCATTTTCTCTTGGAAAAAATACCCCATTTAACCCAAAAATCACGCAATTTCTCTTCGAGAATCCCCCATTATTCCCGAAAATCACGCATTTTCTCTTGGAAAATCACCCTTTGAACTTGAAAATCACGCTTTTTCTCTTGAAAAATCCTCCATTTATCCCCCAAATCAAACACTTTCGCTACGAGAATCCCTCATTTTACCCCAAAATCATGCATTTCCTCTACAACAATCTCACATGTAAACGAAAGTCATGCATTTTCTCTTCAAAAAACCCCATTTAACCCGAAAAAACGCCATTTCTCTTCAGAAATCCCCCCACATTTAACCCGAAAACGATGCAATTTCTCTACAAGAATCCCTGATCTAACCCAAAAGTCACGCGTTTTCTCTTCAAAAATCCCCCGTCTAATCCAAAAACCATGCATTTTCTCTTGGGAAAATACACAATCAAAAATCACCACTTTTCTCTAAACGGAAAAAAAAAAAAAAAACAAAAAAAAACCATTCAACCCAGAAATCACGCATTTTATCTGCGAGTATCCCCGCTTTATCCTGAAAGCCAAGCATTTTTACTCTGGAAAATCCCCCATTTAACCGAAAATCATGCCTTTTCCCTTGGAAAATCTCCCATTTAACCCGAAAATCGTGCCTTTTTTCTTCAAAAATCCCCCATTTAACCCCCAAATCATGCTTTCGCTCTACAAAAATCCCCTGTTTATCTCAAACAACATGCATTTTCGCTTCCAAAATCCCCCCATTTAACCCCAAATCACGCATATTCACTTGGAAAATCCCGCATTTACCCCCAAAATCATGCATTTTCTCTTTGAGAATCCCCCATTTAACCTGATGAAAACACAATTTCTCTTCGGAAATCCCCCATTTAACCCGAAAATCATACACTTTCTCTTGGAAAAGATACCCCATTTAACCTCAAAATCACCCATTTTCTCTTCGAGAATCCCCCATTTATCCCGAAAATCACGCATTTTCTCTCGGAAAATCACCCTTTTAACTTGAAAATCACGCTTTTTCTCTTCAAAAATCCCCCATTTAACCCCCAAATCAAACGCTTTCGCTACAAGAATCCCCCATTTAACCTGAAAATCACTCATTTCCTCGACAAAAAGCTCACATGTCAACCAAAATCACACATTTTCTCTTCGAAAATCCACCATTTAACCAGAAAGTCGTGCACTTTCTCTTGGAAAATCCCCCATTTATCCCCCAAATCATGCATTTGCTTTTGGGATATCCCCCATTTACCCCCAAACCATGCATTATCTCTCCAAAAATACCCCATTTAACCCCAAAATCAGGCATTTTCTCTTGGAAAAAATACCCCACTTAACCCAAAAATCACGCAATTTCTCTTCGAGAATCCCCCATTATTCCCGAAAATCACGCATTTTCTCTTGGAAAATCACCCTTTGAACTTGAAAATCACGCTTTTTCTCTTGAAAAATCCCCCATTTAACCCCCAAATCAAACGCTTTCGCTACGAGAATCCCTCATTTTACCCCAAAATCATGCATTTCCTCTACAACAATCTCACATGTAAACGAAAGTCATGCATTTTCTCTTCAAAAAACCCCATTTAACCCGAAAAAACGCCATTTCTCTTCAGAAATCCCCCCACATTTAACCCGAAAACGATGCAATTTCTCTACAAGAATCCCTGATCTAACCCGAAAGTCACGCATTTGCTCTTCAAAAATCCCCCGTCTAATCCAAAAACCATGCATTTTCTCTTGGGAAAATACACAATCAAAAATCACCACTTTTCTCTAAAGGGAAAAAAAAAAAAAAAAAAAAAAACATTCAACCCAGAAATCACGCATTTTATCTGAGAGTATCCCCGCTTTAACCTGAAAGCCAAGCATTTTTACTCTGGAAAATCCCCCATTTAACCGAAAATCATGCCTTTTCCCTTGGAAAATCTCCCATTTAACCCGAAAATCGTGCCTTTTTTCTTCAAAAATCCCCCATTTAACCCCCAAATCATGCTTTCGCTCTACAAAAATCCCCTGTTTATCTCAAACAACATGCATTTTCGCTTCCAAAATCCCCCCATTTAACCCCAAATCACGCATATTCACTTGGAAAATCCCGCATTTACCCCCAAATCATGCATTTTCTCTTTGAGAATCCCCCATTTAACCTGATGAAAACACAATTTCTCTTCAGAAATCCCCCATTTAACCCGAAAATCATACACTTTCTCTTGGAAAAAATACCCCATTTAACCCCAAAATCACCCATTTTCTCTTCGAGAATCCCCCATTAATCCCGAAAATCACGCATTTTCTCTTGGAAAATCACCCTTTAACGTGAAAATCACTCATTTTCTCTTCAAAACTCCCTCATTTCACCCCCAAATCAAACGCTTTCGCTACAAGAATCCCCCATTTAACCTGAAAATCACTCATTTCCTCGACAAAAAGCTCACATGTCAACCAAAATCACACATTTTCTCTTCGAAAATCCACCATTTAACCAGAAAGTCGCGCACTTTCTCTTGGAAAATCCCCCATTTATCCCCCAAATCATGCATTTGCTTTTGGGATATCCCCCATTTACCCCCAAACCATGCATTATCTCTCCAAAAATACCCCATTTAACCCCAAAATCAGGCATTTTCTCTTGGAAAAAATACCCCATTTAACCCAAAAATCACGCAATTTCTCTTCGAGAATCCCCCATTATTCCCGAAAATCACGCATTTTCTCTTGGAAAATCACCCTTTGAACTTGAAAATCACGCTTTTTCTCTTGAAAAATCCCCCATTTAACCCCCAAATCAAACACTTTCGCTACGAGAATCCCTCATTTTACCCCAAAATCATGCATTTCCTCTACAACAATCTCACATGTAAACGAAAGTCATGCATTTTCTCTTCAAAAAACCCCATTTAACCCGAAAAAAACGCCATTTCTCTTCAGAAATCCCCCCACATTTAACCCGAAAACGATGCAATTTCTCTACAAGAATCCCTGATCTAACCCAAAAGTCACGCGTTTTCTCTTCAAAAATCCCCCGTCTAATCCAAAAACCATGCATTTTCTCTTGGGAAAATACACAATCAAAAATCACCACTTTTCTCTAAAGGGAAAAAAAAAAAAAAAAAAAAAAAAACCATTCAACCCAGAAATCACACATTTTATCTGCGAGTATCCCCGCTTTATCCTGAAAGCCAAGCATTTTTACTCTGGAAAATCCCCCATTTAACCGAAAATCATGCCTTTTCCCTTGGAAAATCTCCCATTTAACCCGAAAATCGTGCCTTTTTTCTTCAAAAATCCCCCATTTAACCCCCAAATCATGCTTTCGCTCTACAAAAATCCCCTGTTTATCTCAAACAACATGCATTTTCGCTTCCAAAATCCCCCCATTTAACCCCAAATCACGCATATTCACTTGGAAAATCCCGCATTTACCCCCAAAATCATGCATTTTCTCTTTGAGAATCCCCCATTTAACCTGATGAAAACACAATTTCTCTTCGGAAATCCCCCATTTAACCCGAAAATCATACACTTTCTCTTGGAAAAGATACCCCATTTAACCTCAAAATCACCCATTTTCTCTTCGAGAATCCCCCATTTATCCCGAAAATCACGCATTTTCTCTTGGAAAATCACCCTTTTAACTTGAAAATCACGCTTTTTCTCTTCAAAAATCCCCCATTTAACCCCCAAATCAAACATTTTCGCTACAAGAATCCCCCATTTCACCTGAAAATCACTCATTTCCTCGACAAAAAGCTCACATGTCAACCAAAATCACACATTTTCTCTTCGAAAATCCACCATTTAACCAGAAAGTCGTGCACTTTCTCTTGGAAAATCCCCCATTTATCCCCGCAAATCATGCATTTGCTTTTGGGATATCCCCCATTTACCCCCAAACCATGCATTATCTCTCCAAAAATACCCCATTTAACCCCAAAATCAGGCATTTTCTCTTGGAAAAAATACCCCACTTAACCCAAAAATCACGCAATTTCTCTTCGAGAATCCCCCATTATTCCCGAAAATCACGCATTTTCTCTTGGAAAATCACCCTTTGAACTTGAAAATCACGCTTTTTCTCTTGAAAAATCCCCCATTTAACCCCCAAATCAAACGCTTTCGCTACGAGAATCCCTCATTTTACCCCAAAATCATGCATTTCCTCTACAACAATCTCACATGTAAACGAAAGTCATGCATTTTCTCTTCAAAAAACCCCATTTAACCCGAAAAAACGCCATTTCTCTTCTGAAATCCCCCCACATTTAACCCGAAAACGATGCAATTTCTCTACAAGAATCCCTGATCTAACCCGAAAGTCACGCATTTTCTCTTCAAAAATCCCCCGTCTAATCCAAAAACCATGCATTTTCTCTTGGGAAAATACACAATCAAAAATCACCACTTTTCTCTAAAGGGAAAAAAAAAAAAAAAAAACAAAAAAAACCATTCAACCCAGAAATCACGCATTTTATCTGCGAGTATCCCCGCTTTATCCTGAAAGCCAAGCATTTTTACTCTGGAAAATCCCCCATTTAACCGAAAATCATGCCTTTTCCCTTGGAAAATCTCCCATTTAACCCGAAAATCGTGCCTTTTTTCTTCAAAAATCCCCCATTTAACCCCCAAATCATGCTTTCGCTCTACAAAAATCCCCTGTTTATCTCAAACAACATGCATTTTCGCTTCCAAAATCCTCCCATTTAACCCCAAATCACGCATATTCACTTGGAAAATCCCGCATTTACCCCCAAATCATGCATTTTCTCTTTGAGAATCCCCCATTTAACCTGATGAAAACACAATTTCTCTTCAGAAATCCCCCATTTAACCCGAAAATCATACACTTTCTCTTGGAAAAAATACCCCATTTAACCCCAAAATCACGCATTTTCTCTTCGAGAATCCCCCATTAATCCCGAAAATCACGCATTTTCTCTTGGAAAATCACCCTTTAACGTGAAAATCACTCATTTTCTCTTCAAAACTCCCTCATTTCACCCCCAAATCAAACGCTTTCGCTACAAGAATCCCCCATTTAACCTGAAAATCACTCATTTCCTCGACAAAAAGCTCACATGTCAACCAAAATCACACATTTTCTCTTCGAAAATCCACCATTTAACCAGAAAGTCGCGCACTTTCTCTTGGAAAATCCCCCATTTATCCCCCAAATCATGCATTTGCTTTTGGGATATCCCCCATTTACCCCCAAACCATGCATTATCTCTCCAAAAATACCCCATTTAACCCCAAAATCAGGCATTTTCTCTTGGAAAAAATACCCCATTTAACCCAAAAATCACGCAATTTCTCTTCGAGAATCCCCCATTATTCCCGAAAATCACGCATTTTCTCTTGGAAAATCACCCTTTGAACTTGAAAATCACGCTTTTTCTCTTGAAAAATCCCCCATTTAACCCCCAAATCAAACACTTTCGCTACGAGAATCCCTCATTTTACCCCAAAATCATGCATTTCCTCTACAACAATCTCACATGTAAACGAAAGTCATGCATTTTCTCTTCAAAAAACCCCATTTAACCCGAAAAAAACGCCATTTCTCTTCAGAAATCCCCCCACATTTAACCCGAAAACGATGCAATTTCTCTACAAGAATCCCTGATCTAACCCAAAAGTCTCGCGTTTTCTCTTCAAAAATCCCCCGTCTAATCCAAAAACCATGCATTTTCTCTTGGGAAAATACACAATCAAAAATCACCACTTTTCTCTAAACGGAAAAAAAAAACCAAAAAAATTCAACCCAGAAATCACGCATTTTATCTGAGAGTATCCCCGCTTTAACCTGAAAGCCAAGCATTTTTACTCTGGAAAATCCCCCATTTAACTGAAAATCATGCCTTTTCCCTTGGAAAATCTCCCATTTAACCCGAAAATCGTGCCTTTTTTCTTCAAAAATCCCCCATTTAACCCCCAAATCATGCTTTCGCTCTACAAAAATCCCCTGTTTATCTCAAACAACATGCATTTTCGCTTCCAAAATCCCCCCATTTAACCCCAAATCACGCATATTCACTTGGAAAATCCCGCATTTACCCCCAAAATCATGCATTTTCTCTTTGAGAATCCCCCATTTAACCTGATGAAAACACAATTTCTCTTCGGAAATCCCCCATTTAACCCCAAAATCATGCATTTCCTCTACAACAATCTCACATGTAAACGAAAGTCATGCATTTTCTCTTCAAAAAACCCCATTTAACCCGAAAAAACGCCATTTCTCTTCAGAAATCCCCCCACATTTAACCCGAAAACGATGCAATTTCTCTACAAGAATCCCTGATCTAACCCGAAAGTCACGCATTTGCTCTTCAAAAATCCCCCGTCTAATCCAAAAACCATGCATTTTCTCTTGGGAAAATACACAATCAAAAATCACCACTTTTCTCTAAAGGGAAAAAAAAAAAAAAAAAAAAAAAACATTCAACCCAGAAATCACGCATTTTATCTGAGAGTATCCCCGCTTTAACCTGAAAGCCAAGCATTTTTACTCTGGAAAATCCCCCATTTAACTGAAAATCATGCCTTTTCCCTTGGAAAATCTCCCATTTAACCCGAAAATCGTGCCTTTTTTCTTCAAAAATCCCCCATTTAACCCCCAAATCATGCTTTCGCTCTACAAAAATCCCCTGTTTATCTCAAACAACATGCATTTTCGCTTCCAAAATCCCCCCATTTAACCCCAAATCACGCATATTCACTTGGAAAATCCCGCATTTACCCCCAAATCATGCATTTTCTCTTTGAGAATCCCCCATTTAACCTGATGAAAACACAATTTCTCTTCAGAAATCCCCCATTTAACCCGAAAATCATACACTTTCTCTTGGAAAAAATACCCCATTTAACCCCAAAATCACCCATTTTCTCTTCGAGAATCCCCCATTAATCCCGAAAATCACGCATTTTCTCTTGGAAAATCACCCTTTAACGTGAAAATCACTCATTTTCTCTTCAAAACTCCCTCATTTCACCCCCAAATCAAACGCTTTCGCTACAAGAATCCCCCATTTAACCTGAAAATCACTCATTTCCTCGACAAAAAGCTCACATGTCAACCAAAATCACACATTTTCTCTTCGAAAATCCACCATTTAACCAGAAAGTCGCGCACTTTCTCTTGGAAAATCCCCCATTTATCCCCCAAATCATGCATTTGCTTTTGGGATATCCCCCATTTACCCCCAAACCATGCATTATCTCTCCAAAAATACCCCATTTAACCCCAAAATCAGGCATTTTCTCTTGGAAAAAATACCCCACTTAACCCAAAAATCACGCAATTTCTCTTCGAGAATCCCCCATTATTCCCGAAAATCACGCATTTTCTCTTGGAAAATCACCCTTTGAACTTGAAAATCACGCTTTTTCTCTTGAAAAATCCCCCATTTAACCCCCAAATCAAACGCTTTCGCTACGAGAATCCCTCATTTTACCCCAAAATCATGCATTTCCTCTACAACAATCTCACATGTAAACGAAAGTCATGCATTTTCTCTTCAAAAAACCCCATTTAACCCGAAAAAACGCCATTTCTCTTCTGAAATCCCCCCACATTTAACCCGAAAACGATGCAATTTCTCTACAAGAATCCCTGATCTAACCCGAAAGTCACGCATTTTCTCTTCAAAAATCCCCCGTCTAATCCAAAAACCATGCATTTTCTCTTGGGAAAATACACAATCAAAAATCACCACTTTTCTCTAAAGGGAAAAAAAAAAAAAAAAACAAAAAAAACCATTCAACCCAGAAATCACGCATTTTATCTGCGAGTATCCCCGCTTTATCCTGAAAGCCAAGCATTTTTACTCTGGAAAATCCCCCATTTAACCGAAAATCATGCCTTTTCCCTTGGAAAATCTCCCATTTAACCCGAAAATCGTGCCTTTTTTCTTCAAAAATCCCCCATTTAACCCCCAAATCATGCTTTCGCTCTACAAAAATCCCCTGTTTATCTCAAACAACATGCATTTTCGCTTCCAAAATCCCCCCATTTAACCCCAAATCACGCATATTCACTTGGAAAATCCCGCATTTACCCCCAAAATCATGCATTTTCTCTTTGAGAATCCCCCATTTAACCTGATGAAAACACAATTTCTCTTCGGAAATCCCCCATTTAACCCGAAAATCATACACTTTCTCTTGGAAAAAATACCCCATTTAACCCCAAAATCACCCATTTTCTCTTCGAGAATCCCCCATTTATCCCGAAAATCACGCATTTTCTCTTGGAAAATCACCCTTTTAACTTGAAAATCACGCTTTTTCTCTTGAAAAATCCCCCATTTAACCCCCAAATCAAACATTTTCGCTACAAGAATCCCCCATTTAACCTGAAAATCACTCATTTCCTCGACAAAAAGCTCACATGTCAACCAAAATCACACATTTTCTCTTCGAAAATCCACCATTTAACCAGAAAGTCGCGCACTTTCTCTTGGAAAATCCCCCATTTATCCCCCAAATCATGCATTTGCTTTTGGGATATCCCCCATTTACCCCCAAACCATGCATTATCTCTCCAAAAATACCCCATTTAACCCCAAAATCAGGCATTTTCTCTTGGAAAAAATACCCCACTTAACCCAAAAATCACGCAATTTCTCTTCGAGAATCCCCCATTATTCCCGAAAATCACGCATTTTCTCTTGGAAAATCACCCTTTGAACTTGAAAATCACGCTTTTTCTCTTGAAAAATCCCCCATTTAACCCCCAAATCAAACGCTTTCGCTACGAGAATCCCTCATTTTACCCCAAAATCATGCATTTCCTCTACAACAATCTCACATGTAAACGAAAGTCATGCATTTTCTCTTCAAAAAACCCCATTTAACCCGAAAAAACGCCATTTCTCTTCAGAAATCCCCCCACATTTAACCCGAAAACGATGCAATTTCTCTACAAGAATCCCTGATCTAACCCGAAAGTCACGCATTTTCTCTTCAAAAATCCCCCGTCTAATCCAAAAACCATGCATTTTCTCTTGGGAAAATACACAATCAAAAATCACCACTTTTCTCTAAAGGGAAAAAAAAAAAAAAAAACAAAAACATTCAACCCAGAAATCACGCATTTTATCTGAGAGTATCCCCGCTTTAACCTGAAAGCCAAGCATTTTTACTCTGGAAAATCCCCCATTTAACCGAAAATCATGCCTTTTCCCTTGGAAAATCTCCCATTTAACCCGAAAATCGTGCCTTTTTTCTTCAAAAATCCCCCATTTAACCCCCAAATCATGCTTTCGCTCTACAAAAATCCCCTGTTTATCTCAAACAACATGCATTTTCGCTTCCAAAATCCCCCCATTTAACCCCAAATCACGCATATTCACTTGGAAAATCCCGCATTTACCCCCAAAATCATGCATTTTCTCTTTGAGAATCCCCCATTTAACCTGATGAAAACACAATTTCTCTTCGGAAATCCCCCATTTAACCCGAAAATCATACACTTTCTCTTGGAAAAAATACCCCATTGAACCCCAAAATCACCCATTTTCTCTTCGAGAATCCCCCATTTATCCCGAAAATCACGCATTTTCTCTTGGAAAATCACCCTTTAACGTGAAAATCACTCATTTTCTCTTCAAAACTCCCTCATTTCACCCCCAAATCAAACGCTTTCGCTACAAGAATCCCCCATTTAACCTGAAAATCACTCATTTCCTCGACAAAAAGCTCACATGTCAACCAAAATCACACATTTTCTCTTCGAAAATCCACCATTTAACCAGAAAGTCGTGCACTTTCTCTTGGAAAATCCCCCATTTATCCCCCAAATCATGCATTTGCTTTTGGGATATCCCCCATTTACCCCCAAACCATGCATTATCTCTCCAAAAATACCCCATTTAACCCCAAAATCAGGCATTTTCTCTTGGAAAAAATACCCCACTTAACCCAAAAATCACGCAATTTCTCTTCGAGAATCCCCCATTAATCCCGAAAATCACGCATTTTCTCTTGGAAAATCACCCTTTGAACTTGAAAATCACGCTTTTTCTCTTGAAAAATCCCCCATTTAACCCCCAAATCAAACGCTTTCGCTACGAGAATCCCTCATTTTACCCCAAAATCATGCATTTCCTCTACAACAATCTCACATGTAAACGAAAGTCATGCATTTTCTCTTCAAAAAACCCCATTTAACCCGAAAAAACGCCATTTCTCTTCTGAAATCCCCCCACATTTAACCCGAAAACGATGCAATTTCTCTACAAGAATCCCTGATCTAACCCGAAAGTCACGCATTTGCTCTTCAAAAATCCCCCGTCTAATCCAAAAACCATGCATTTTCTCTTGGGAAAATACACAATCAAGAATCACCACTTTTCTCTAAAGGGAAAAAAAAAAAACAAAACAAAAACATTCAACCCAGAAATCACGCATTTTATCTGCGAGTATCCCCGCTTTAACCTGAAAGCCAAGCATTTTTACTCTGGAAAATCTCCCATTTAACCCGAAAATCGTGCCTTTTTTCTTCAAAAATCCCCCATTTAACCCCCAAATCATGCTTTCGCTCTACAAAAATCCCCTGTTTATCTCAAACAACATGCATTTTCGCTTCCAAAATCCCCCCATTTAACCCCAAATCACGCATATTCACTTGGAAAATCCCGCATTTACCCCCAAAATCATGCATTTTCTCTTTGAGAATCCCCCATTTAACCTGATGAAAACACAATTTCTCTTCGGAAATCCCCCATTTAACCCGAAAATCATACACTTTCTCTTGGAAAAAATACCCCACTTAACCCAAAAATCACGTAATTTCTCTTCGAGAATCCCCCATTAATCCCGAAAATCACGCATTTTCTCTTGGAAAATCACCCTTTGAACTTGAAAATCACGCTTTTTCTCTTGAAAAATCCCCCATTTAACCCCCAAATCAAATGCTTTCGCTACAAGAATCCCTCATTTAACCTGAAAATCACTCATTTCCTCGACAAAAAGCTCACATGTCAACCAAAATCACACATTTTCTCTTCGAAAATCCACCATTTAACCAGAAAGTCGTGCACTTTCTCTTGGAAAATCCCCCATTTATCCCCCAAATCATGCATTTGCTTTTGGGATATCCCCCATTTACCCCCAAACCATGCATTATCTCTCCAAAAATACCCCATTTAACCCCAAAATCAGGCATTTTCTCTTGGAAAAAATACCCCATTTAACCCAAAAATCACGCAATTTCTCTTCGAGAATCCCCCATTAATCCCGAAAATCACGCATTTTCTCTTGGAAAATCACCCTTTGAACTTGAAAATCACGCTTTTTCTCTTGAAAAATCCCCCATTTAACCCCCAAATCAAACGCTTTCGCTACGAGAATCCCTCATTTTACCCCAAAATCATGCATTTCCTCTACAACAATCTCACATGTAAACGAAAGTCATGCATTTTCTCTTCAAAAAACCCCATTTAACCCGAAAAAAACGCCATTTCTCTTCAGAAATCCCCCCACATTTAACCCGAAAACGATGCAATTTCTCTACAAGAATCCCTGATCTAACCCGAAAGTCACGCATTTTCTCTTCAAAAATCCCCCGTCTAATCGAAAAACCATGCATTTTCTCTTGGGAAAATACACAATCAAAAATCACCACTTTTCTCTAAACGGAAAAAAAAAAAAAACAAAAACATTCAACCCAGAAATCACGCATTTTATCTGAGAGTATCCCCGCTTTAACCTGAAAGCCAAGCATTTTTACTCTGGAAAATCCCCCATTTAACCGAAAATCATGCCTTTTCCCTTGGAAAATCTCCCATTTAACCCGAAAATCGTGCCTTTTTTCTTCAAAAATCCCCCATTTAACCCCCAAATCATGCTTTCGCTCTGCAAAAATCCCCTGTTTATCTCAAACAACATGCATTTTCGCTTCCAAAATCCCCCCATTTAACCCCAAATCACGCATATTCACTTGGAAAATCCCGCATTTACCCCCAAATCATGCATTTTCTCTTTGAGAATCCCCCATTTAACCTGATGAAAACACAATTTCTCTTCAGAAATCCCCCATTTAACCCGAAAATCATACACTTTCTCTTGGAAAAAATACCCCATTTAACCCCAAAATCACCCATTTTCTCTTCGAGAATCCCCCATTAATCCCGAAAATCACGCATTTTCTCTTGGAAAATCACCCTTTAACGTGAAAATCACTCATTTTCTCTTCAAAACTCCCTCATTTCACCCCCAAATCAAACGCTTTCGCTACAAGAATCCCCCATTTAACCTGAAAATCACTCATTTCCTCGACAAAAAGCTCACATGTCAACCAAAATCACACATTTTCTCTTCGAAAATCCACCATTTAACCAGAAAGTCGTGCACTTTCTCTTGGAAAATCCCCCATTTATCCCCCAAATCATGCATTTGCTTTTGGGATATCCCCCATTTACCCCCAAACCATGCATTATCTCTCCAAAAATACCCCATTTAACCCCAAAATCAGGCATTTTCTCTTGGAAAAAATACCCCATTTAACCCAAAAATCACGCAATTTCTCTTCGAGAATCCCCCATTATTCCCGAAAATCACGCATTTTCTCTTGGAAAATCACCCTTTGAACTTGAAAATCACGCTTTTTCTCTTGAAAAATCCCCCATTCAACCCCCAAATCAAACGCTTTCGCTACGAGAATCCCTCATTTTACCCAAAAATCATGCATTTCCTCTACAACAATCTCACATGTAAACGAAAATCATGCATTTTCTCTTCACAAAACCCCATTTAACCCGAAAAAACGCCATTTCTCTTCTGAAATCCCCCCACATTTAACCCGAAAACGATGCAATTTCTCTACAAGAATCCCTGATCTAACCCAGAAGTCACGCGTTTTCTCTTCAAAAATCCCCCGTCTAATCCAAAAACCATGCATTTTCTCTTGGGAAAATACACAATCAAAAATCACCACTTTTCTCTAAACGGAAAAAAAAAAAAAACAAAAACATTCAACCCAGAAATCACACATTTTATCTGCGAGTATCCCCGCTTTAACCTGAAAGCCAAGCATTTTTACTCTGGAAAATCCCCCATTTAACCGAAAATCATGCCTTTTCCCTTGGAAAATCTCCCATTTAACCCGAAAATCGTGCCTTTTTTCTTCAAAAATCCCCCATTTAACCCCCAAATCATGCTTTCGCTCTACAAAAATCCCCTGTTTATCTCAAACAACATGCATTTTCGCTTCCAAAATCCCCCCATTTAACCCCAAATCACGCATATTCACTTGGAAAATCCCGCATTTACCCCCAAAATCATGCATTTTCTCTTTGAGAATCCCCCATTTAACCTGATGAAAACACAATTTCTCTTCGGAAATCCCCCATTTAACCCGAAAATCATACACTTTCTCTTGGAAAAAATACCCCATTTAACCCCAAAATCACCCATTTTCTCTTCGAGAATCCCCCATTTATCCCGAAAATCACGCATTTTCTCTTGGAAAATCACCCTTTAACGTGAAAATCACTCATTTTCTCTTCAAAACTCCCTCATTTCACCCCCAAATCAAACGCTTTCGCTACAAGAATCCCCCATTTAACCTGAAAATCACTCATTTCCTCGACAAAAAGCTCACATGTCAACCAAAATCACACATTTTCTCTTCGAAAATCCACCATTTAACCAGAAAGTCGTGCACTTTCTCTTGGAAAATCCCCCATTTATCCCCCAAATCATGCATTTGCTTTTGGGATATCCCCCATTTACCCCCAAACCATGCATTATCTCTCCAAAAATACCCCATTTAACCCCAAAATCAGGCATTTTCTCTTGGAAAAAATACCCCATTTAACCCAAAAATCACGCAATTTCTCTTCGAGAATCCCCCATTAATCCCGAAAATCACGCATTTTCTCTTGGAAAATCACCCTTTGAACTTGAAAATCACGCTTTTTCTCTTGAAAAATCCCCCATTTAACCCCCAAATCAAACGCTTTCGCTACGAGAATCCCTCATTTTACCCCAAAATCATGCATTTCCTCTACAACAATCTCACATGTAAACGAAAGTCATGCATTTTCTCTTCAAAAAACCCCATTTAACCCGAAAAAAACGCCATTTCTCTTCAGAAATCCCCCCACATTTAACCCGAAAACGATGCAATTTCTCTACAAGAATCCCTGATCTAACCCGAAAGTCACGCATTTTCTCTTCAAAAATCCCCCGTCTAATCCAAAAACCATGCATTTTCTCTTGGGAAAATACACAATCAAAAATCACCACTTTTCTCTAAACGGAAAAAAAAAAACAAAAACATTCAACCCAGAAATCACGCATTTTATCTGAGAGTATCCCCGCTTTAACCTGAAAGCCAAGCATTTTTACTCTGGAAAATCCCCCATTTAACCGAAAATCATGCCTTTTCCCTTGGAAAATCTCCCATTTAACCCGAAAATCGTGCCTTTTTTCTTCAAAAATCCCCCATTTAACCCCCAAATCATGCTTTCGCTCTACAAAAATCCCCTGTTTATCTCAAACAACATGCATTTTCGCTTCCAAAATCCCCCCATTTAACCCCAAATCACGCATATTCACTTGGAAAATCCCGCATTTACCCCCAAAATCATGCATTTTCTCTTTGAGAATCCCCCATTTAACCTGATGAAAACACAATTTCTCTTCGGAAATCCCCCATTTAACCCGAAAATCATACACTTTCTCTTGGAAAAAATACCCCATTTAACCCCAAAATCACCCATTTTCTCTTCGAGAATCCCCCATTTATCCCGAAAATCACGCATTTTCTCTTGGAAAATCACCCTTTAACGTGAAAATCACTCATTTTCTCTTCAAAACTCCCTCATTTCACCCCCAAATCAAACGCTTTCGCTACAAGAATCCCCCATTTAACCTGAAAATCACTCATTTCCTCGACAAAAAGCTCACATGTCAACCAAAATCACACATTTTCTCTTCGAAAATCCACCATTTAACCAGAAAGTCGTGCACTTTCTCTTGGAAAATCCCCCATTTATCCCCCAAATCATGCATTTGCTTTTGGGATATCCCCCATTTACCCCCAAACCATGCATTATCTCTCCAAAAATACCCCATTTAACCCCAAAATCAGGCATTTTCTCTTGGAAAAAATACCCCATTTAACCCAAAAATCACGCAATTTCTCTTCGAGAATCCCCCATTATTCCCGAAAATCACGCATTTTCTCTTGGAAAATCACCCTTTGAACTTGAAAATCACGCTTTTTCTCTTGAAAAATCCCCCATTTAACCCCCAAATCAAACGCTTTCGCTACGAGAATCCCTCATTTTACCCCAAAATCATGCATTTCCTCTACAACAATCTCACATGTAAACGAAAGTCATGCATTTTCTCTTCAAAAAACCCCATTTAACCCGAAAAAACGCCATTTCTCTTCAGAAATCCCCCCACATTTAACCCGAAAACGATGCAATTTCTCTACAAGAATCCCTGATCTAACCCGAAAGTCACGCATTTGCTCTTCAAAAATCCCCCGTCTAATCCAAAAACCATGCATTTTCTCTTGGGAAAATACACAATCAAAAATCACCACTTTTCTCTAAACGGAAAAAAAAAAAACAAAAACATTCAACCCAGAAATCACGCATTTTATCTGAGAGTATCCCCGCTTTAACCTGAAAGCCAAGCATTTTTACTCTGGAAAATCCCCCATTTAACCGAAAATCATGCCTTTTCCCTTGGAAAATCTCCCATTTAACCCGAAAATCGTGCCTTTTTTCTTCAAAAATCCCCCATTTAACCCCCAAATCATGCTTTCGCTCTACAAAAATCCCCTGTTTATCTCAAACAACATGCATTTTCGCTTCCAAAATCCCCCCATTTAACCCCAAATCACGCATATTCACTTGGAAAATCCCGCATTTACCCCCAAAATCATGCATTTTCTCTTTGAGAATCCCCCATTTAACCTGATGAAAACACAATTTCTCTTCGGAAATCCCCCATTTAACCCGAAAATCATACACTTTCTCTTGGAAAAAATACCCCATTGAACCCCAAAATCACCCATTTTCTCTTCGAGAATCCCCCATTTATCCCGAAAATCACGCATTTTCTCTTGGAAAATCACCCTTTAACGTGAAAATCACTCATTTTCTCTTCAAAACTCCCTCATTTCACCTGAAAATCACGCTTTCGCTACAAGAATCCCCCATTTAACCTGAAAATCACTCATTTCCTCGACAAAAAGCTCACATGTCAACCAAAATCACACATTTTCTCTTCGAAAATCCACCATTTAACCAGAAAGTCGTGCACTTTCTCTTGGAAAATCCCCCATTTATCCCCCAAATCATGCATTTGCTTTTGGGATATCCCCCATTTACCCCCAAACCATGCATTATCTCTCCAAAAATACCCCATTTAACCCCAAAATCAGGCATTTTCTCTTGGAAAAAATACCCCATTTAACCCAAAAATCACGCAATTTCTCTTCGAGAATCCCCCATTATTCCCGAAAATCACGCATTTTCTCTTGGAAAATCACCCTTTGAACTTGAAAATCACGCTTTTTCTCTTGAAAAATCCCCCATTTAACCCCCAAATCAAACGCTTTCGCTACGAGAATCCCTCATTTTACCCCAAAATCATGCATTTCCTCTACAACAATCTCACATGTAAACGAAAGTCATGCATTTTCTCTTCAAAAAACCCCATTTAACCCGAAAAAACGCCATTTCTCTTCAGAAATCCCCCCACATTTAACCCGAAAACGATGCAATTTCTCTACAAGAATCCCTGATCTAACCCGAAAGTCACGCATTTGCTCTTCAAAAATCCCCCGTCTAATCCAAAAACCATGCATTTTCTCTTGGGAAAATACACAATCAAAAATCACCACTTTTCTCTAAAGGGAAAAAAAAAAAAAAAAAAAAAAAAACATTCAACCCAGAAATCACGCATTTTATCTGAGAGTATCCCCGCTTTAACCTGAAAGCCAAGCATTTTTACTCTGGAAAATCCCCCATTTAACCGAAAATCATGCCTTTTCCCTTGGAAAATCTCCCATTTAACCCGAAAATCGTGCCTTTTTTCTTCAAAAATCCCCCATTTAACCCCCAAATCATGCTTTCGCTCTACAAAAATCCCCTGTTTATCTCAAACAACATGCATTTTCGCTTCCAAAATCCCCCCATTTAACCCCAAATCACGCATATTCACTTGGAAAATCCCGCATTTACCCCCAAAATCATGCATTTTCTCTTTGAGAATCCCCCATTTAACCTGATGAAAACACAATTTCTCTTCGGAAATCCCCCATTTAACCCCAAAATCAGGCATTTTCTCTTGGAAAAAATACCCCACTTAACCCAAAAATCACGCAATTTCTCTTCGAGAATCCCCCATTAATCCCGAAAATCACGCATTTTCTCTTGGAAAATCACCCTTTGAACTTGAAAATCACGCTTTTTCTCTTGAAAAATCCCCCATTTAACCCCCAAATCAAACATTTTCGCTACGAGAATCCCTCATTTTACCCAAAAATCACTCATTTCCTCTACAACAATCTCACATGTAAACGAAAATCATGCATTTTCTCTTCAAAAAACCCCATTTAACCCGAAAAAAACGCCATTTCTCTTCAGAAATCCCCCCACATTTAACTCGAAAACGATGCAATTTCTCTACAAGAATCCCTGATCTAACCCGAAAGTCACGCATTTTCTCTTCAAAAATCCCCCGTTTAATCCAAAAACCATGCATTTTCTCTTGGGAAAATACACAATCAAAAATCACCACTTTTCTCTAAAGGGAAAAAAAAAAAAAAAAAAAAATTCAACCCAGAAATCACGCATTTTATCTGAGAGTATCCCCGCTTTAACCTGAAAGCCAAGCATTTTTACTCTGGAAAATCCCCCATTTAACCGAAAATCATGCCTTTTCCCTTGGAAAATCTCCCATTTAACCCGAAAATCGTGCCTTTTTTCTTCAAAAATCCCCCATTTAACCCCCAAATCATGCTTTCGCTCTACAAAAATCCCCTGTTTATCTCAAACAACACGCATTTTCGCTTCCAAAGTCCCCCCATTTAACCCCAAATCACGCATATTCACTTGGAAAATCCCGCATTTACCCCCAAAATCATGCATTTTCTCTTTGAGAATCCCCCATTTAACCTGATGAAAACACAATTTCTCTTCGGAAATCCCCCATTTAACCCGAAAATCATACACTTTCTCTTGGAAAAAATACCCCATTGAACCCCAAAATCACGCATTTTCTCTTCGAGAATCCCCCATTAATCCCGAAAATCACGCATTTTCTCTTGGAAAATCACTCTTTTAACTTGAAAATCACGCTTTTTCTCTTGAAAAATCCCCCATTTAACCCCCAAATCAAACGCTTTCGCTACAAGAATCCCCCATTTCACCTGAAAATCACTCATTTCCTCGACAAAAAGCTCACATGTCAACCAAAATCACACATTTTCTCTTCGAAAATCCACCATTTAACCAGAAAGTCGTGCACTTTCTCTTGGAAAATCCCCCATTTATCCCCCAAATCATGCATTTGCTTTTGGGATATCCCCCATTTACCCCCAAACCATGCATTATCTCTCCAAAAATACCCCATTTAACCCCAAAATCAGGCATTTTCTCTTGGAAAAAATACCCCATTTAACCCAAAAATCACGCAATTTCTCTTCGAGAATCCCCCATTAATCCCGAAAATCACGCATTTTCTCTTGGAAAATCACCCTTTGAACTTGAAAATCACGCTTTTTCTCTTGAAAAATCCCCCATTTAACCCCCAAATCAAACGCTTTCGCTACGAGAATCCCTCATTTTACCCCAAAATCATGCATTTCCTCTACAACAATCTCACATGTAAACGAAAGTCATGCATTTTCTCTTCAAAAAACCCCATTTAACCCGAAAAAAACGCCATTTCTCTTCAGAAATCCCCCCACATTTAACCCGAAAACGATGCAATTTCTCTACAAGAATCCCTGATCTAACCCGAAAGTCACGCATTTGCTCTTCAAAAATCCCCCGTCTAATCCAAAAACCATGCATTTTCTCTTGGGAAAATACACAATCAAAAATCACCACTTTTCTCTAAACGGAAAAAAAAAAAACAAAAACATTCAACCCAGAAATCACGCATTTTATCTGAGAGTATCCCCGCTTTAACCTGAAAGCCAAGCATTTGTACTCTGGAAAATCCCCCATTTAACCGAAAATCATGCCTTTTCCCTTGGAAAATCTCCCATTTAACCCGAAAATCGTGCCTTTTTTCTTCAAAAATCCCCCATTTAACCCCCAAATCATGCTTTCGCTCTACAAAAATCCCCTGTTTATCTCAAACAACACGCATTTTCGCTTCCAAAATCCCCCCATTTAACCCCAAATCACGCATATTCACTTGGAAAATCCCGCATTTACCCCCAAAATCATGCATTTTCTCTTTGAGAATCCCCCATTTAACCTGATGAAAACACAATTTCTCTTCGGAAATCCCCCATTTAACCCGAAAATCATACACTTTCTCTTGGAAAAAATACCCCATTGAACCCCAAAATCACGCATTTTCTCTTCGAGAATCCCCCATTAATCCCGAAAATCACGCATTTTCTCTTGGAAAATCACTCTTTTAACTTGAAAATCACGCTTTTTCTCTTGAAAAATCCCCCATTTCACCCCCAAATCAAACGCTTTCGCTACAAGAATCCCCCATTTAACCTGAAAATCACTCATTTCCTCGACAAAAAGCTCACATGTCAACCAAAATCACACATTTTCTCTTCGAAAATCCACCATTTAACCAGAAAGTCGTGCACTTTCTCTTGGAAAATCCCCCATTTATCCCCCAAATCATGCATTTGCTTTTGGGATATCCCCCATTTACCCCCAAACCATGCATTATCTCTCCAAAAATACCCCATTTAACCCCAAAATCAGGCATTTTCTCTTGGAAAAAATACCCCATTTAACCCAAAAATCACGCAATTTCTCTTCGAGAATCCCCCATTATTCCCGAAAATCACGCATTTTCTCTTGGAAAATCACCCTTTGAACTTGAAAATCACGCTTTTTCTCTTGAAAAATCCCCCATTTAACCCCCAAATCAAACGCTTTCGCTACGAGAATCCCTCATTTTACCCCAAAATCATGCATTTCCTCTACAACAATCTCACATGTAAACGAAAGTCATGCATTTTCTCTTCAAAAAACCCCATTTAACCCGAAAAAACGCCATTTCTCTTCAGAAATCCCCCCACATTTAACCCGAAAACGATGCAATTTCTCTACAAGAATCCCTGATCTAACCCGAAAGTCACGCATTTGCTCTTCAAAAATCCCCCGTCTAATCCAAAAACCATGCATTTTCTCTTGGGAAAATACACAATCAAAAATCACCACTTTTCTCTAAACGGAAAAAAAAAAAACAAAAACATTCAACCCAGAAATCACGCATTTTATCTGAGAGTATCCCCGCTTTAACCTGAAAGCCAAGCATTTTTACTCTGGAAAATCCCCCATTTAACCGAAAATCATGCCTTTTCCCTTGGAAAATCTCCCATTTAACCCGAAAATCGTGCCTTTTTTCTTCAAAAATCCCCCATTTAACCCCCAAATCATGCTTTCGCTCTACAAAAATCCCCTGTTTATCTCAAACAACATGCATTTTCGCTTCCAAAATCCCCCCATTTAACCCCAAATCACGCATATTCACTTGGAAAATCCCGCATTTACCCCCAAAATCATGCATTTTCTCTTTGAGAATCCCCCATTTAACCTGATGAAAACACAATTTCTCTTCGGAAATCCCCCATTTAACCCGAAAATCATACACTTTCTCTTGGAAAAAATACCCCATTGAACCCCAAAATCACCCATTTTCTCTTCGAGAATCCCACATTTATCCCGAAAATCACGCATTTTCTCTTGGAAAATCACCCTTTAACGTGAAAATCACTCATTTTCTCTTCAAAACTCCCTCATTTCACCCCCAAATCAAACACTTTCGCTACAAGAATCCCCCATTTAACCTGAAAATCACTCATTTCCTCGACAAAAAGCTCACATGTCAACCAAAATCACACATTTTCTCTTCGAAAATCCACCATTTAACCAGAAAGTCGTGCACTTTCTCTTGGAAAATCCCCCATTTATCCCCCAAATCATGCATTTGCTTTTGGGATATCCCCCATTTACCCCCAAACCATGCATTATCTCTCCAAAAATACCCCATTTAACCCCAAAATCAGGCATTTTCTCTTGGAAAAAATACCCCACTTAACCCAAAAATCACGCAATTTCTCTTCGAGAATCCCCCATTATTCCCGAAAATCACGCATTTTCTCTTGGAAAATCACCCTTTGAACTTGAAAATCACGCTTTTTCTCTTGAAAAATCCCCCATTTAACCCCCAAATCAAACGCTTTCGCTACGAGAATCCCTCATTTTACCCCAAAATCATGCATTTCCTCTACAACAATCTCACATGTAAACGAAAGTCATGCATTTTCTCTTCAAAAAACCCCATTTAACCCGAAAAAAACGCCATTTCTCTTCAGAAATCCCCCCACATTTAACCCGAAAACGATGCAATTTCTCTACAAGAATCCCTGATCTAACCCGAAAGTCACGCATTTGCTCTTCAAAAATCCCCCGTCTAATCCAAAAACCATGCATTTTCTCTTGGGAAAATACACAATCAAAAATCACCACTTTTCTCTAAACGGAAAAAAAAAAAAACAAAAACCATTCAACCCAGAAATCACGCATTTTATCTGAGAGTATCCCCGCTTTAACCTGAAAGCCAAGCATTTGTACTCTGGAAAATCCCCCATTTAACCGAAAATCATGCCTTTTCCCTTGGAAAATCTCCCATTTAACCCGAAAATCGTGCCTTTTTTCTTCAAAAATCCCCCATTTAACCCCCAAATCATGCTTTCGCTCTACAAAAATCCCCTGTTTATCTCAAACAACATGCATTTTCGCTTCCAAAATCCCCCCATTTAACCCCAAATCACGCATATTCACTTGGAAAATCCCGCATTTACCCCCAAAATCATGCATTTTCTCTTTGAGAATCCCCCATTTAACCTGATGAAAACACAATTTCTCTTCGGAAATCCCCCATTTAACCCGAAAATCATACACTTTCTCTTGGAAAAAATACCCCATTTAACCCCAAAATCACCCATTTTCTCTTCGAGAATCCCACATTTATCCCGAAAATCACGCATTTTCTCTTGGAAAATCACCCTTTAACGTGAAAATCACTCATTTTCTCTTCAAAACTCCCTCATTTCACCCCCAAATCAAACACTTTCGCTACAAGAATCCCCCATTTAACCTGAAAATCACTCATTTCCTCGACAAAAAGCTCACATGTCAACCAAAATCACACATTTTCTCTTCGAAAATCCACCATTTAACCAGAAAGTCGTGCACTTTCTCTTGGAAAATCCCCCATTTATCCCCCAAATCATGCATTTGCTTTTGGGATATCCCCCATTTACCCCCAAACCATGCATTATCTCTCCAAAAATACCCCATTTAACCCCAAAATCAGGCATTTTCTCTTGGAAAAAATACCCCACTTAACCCAAAAATCACGCAATTTCTCTTCGAGAATCCCCCATTATTCCCGAAAATCACGCATTTTCTCTTGGAAAATCACCCTTTGAACTTGAAAATCACGCTTTTTCTCTTGAAAAATCCCCCATTTAACCCCCAAATCAAACGCTTTCGCTACGAGAATCCCTCATTTTACCCCAAAATCATGCATTTCCTCTACAACAATCTCACATGTAAACGAAAGTCATGCATTTTCTCTTCAAAAAACCCCATTTAACCCGAAAAAACGCCATTTCTCTTCAGAAATCCCCCCACATTTAACCCGAAAACGATGCAATTTCTCTACAAGAATCCCTGATCTAACCCGAAAGTCACGCATTTGCTCTTCAAAAATCCCCCGTCTAATCCAAAAACCATGCATTTTCTCTTGGGAAAATACACAATCAAAAATCACCACTTTTCTCTAAACGGAAAAAAAAAAAAAACAAAAACATTCAACCCAGAAATCACGCATTTTATCTGAGAGTATCCCCGCTTTAACCTGAAAGCCAAGCATTTGTACTCTGGAAAATCCCCCATTTAACTGAAAATCATGCCTTTTCCCTTGGAAAATCTCCCATTTAACCCGAAAATCGTGCCTTTTTTCTTCAAAAATCCCCCATTTAACCCCCAAATCATGCTTTCGCTCTACAAAAATCCCCTGTTTATCTCAAACAACATGCATTTTCGCTTCCAAAATCCCCCCATTTAACCCCAAATCACGCATATTCACTTGGAAAATCCCGCATTTACCCCCAAAATCATGCATTTTCTCTTTGAGAATCCCCCATTTAACCTGATGAAAACACAATTTCTCTTCGGAAATCCCCCATTTAACCCCAAAATCAGGCATTTTCTCTTGGAAAAAATACCCCACTTAACCCAAAAATCACGCAATTTCTCTTCGAGAATCCCCCATTAATCCCGAAAATCACGCATTTTCTCTTGGAAAATCACCCTTTGAACTTGAAAATCACGCTTTTTCTCTTGAAAAATCCCCCATTTAACCCCCAAATCAAACATTTTCGCTACGAGAATCCCTCATTTTACCCAAAAATCACTCATTTCCTCTACAACAATCTCACATGTAAACGAAAATCATGCATTTTCTCTTCAAAAAACCCCATTTAACCCGAAAAAACGCCATTTCTCTTCAGAAATCCCCCCACATTTAACCCGAAAACGATGCAATTTCTCTACAAGAATCCCTGATCTAACCCAAAAGTCACGCATTTTCTCTTCAAAAATCCCCCGTTTAATCCAAAAACCATGCATTTTCTCTTGGGAAAATACACAATCAAAAATCACCACTTTTCTCTAAAGGGAAAAAAAAAAAAAAAAAAAAATTCAACCCAGAAATCACGCATTTTATCTGAGAGTATCCCCGCTTTAACCTGAAAGCCAAGCATTTTTACTCTGGAAAATCCCCCATTTAACCGAAAATCATGCCTTTTCCCTTGGAAAATCTCCCATTTAACCCGAAAATCGTGCCTTTTTTCTTCAAAAATCCCCCATTTAACCCCCAAATCATGCTTTCGCTCTACAAAAATCCCCTGTTTATCTCAAACAACACGCATTTTCGCTTCCAAAATCCCCCCATTTAACCCCAAATCACGCATATTCACTTGGAAAATCCCGCATTTACCCCCCAAATCATGCATTTTCTCTTTGAGAATCCCCCATTTAACCTGATGAAAACACAATTTCTCTTCGGAAATCCCCCATTTAACCCGAAAATCATACACTTTCTCTTGGAAAAAATACCCCATTGAACCCCAAAATCACCCATATTCTCTTCGAGAATCCCCCATTAATCCCGAAAATCACGCATTTTCTCTTGGAAAATCACTCTTTTAACTTGAGAATCACGCTTTTTCTCTTGAAAACTCCCTCATTTCACCCCCAAATCAAACGCTTTCGCTACAAGAATCCCCCATTTAACCTGAAAATCACTCATTTCCTCGACAAAAAGCTCACATGTCAACCAAAATCACACATTTTCTCTTCGAAAATCCACCATTTAACCAGAAAGTCGTGCACTTTCTCTTGGAAAATCCCCCATTTATCCCCCAAATCATGCATTTGCTTTTGGGATATCCCCCATTTACCCCCAAACCATGCATTATCTCTCCAAAAATACCCCATTTAACCCCAAAATCAGGCATTTTCTCTTGGAAAAAATACCCCATTTAACCCAAAAATCACGCAATTTCTCTTCGAGAATCCCCCATTAATCCCGAAAATCACGCATTTTCTCTTGGAAAATCACCCTTTGAACTTGAAAATCACGCTTTTTCTCTTGAAAAATCCCCCATTTAACCCCCAAATCAAACGCTTTCGCTACGAGAATCCCTCATTTTACCCCAAAATCATGCATTTCCTCTACAACAATCTCACATGTAAACGAAAGTCATGCATTTTCTCTTCAAAAAACCCCATTTAACCCGAAAAAACGCCATTTCTCTTCAGAAATCCCCCCACATTTAACCCGAAAACGATGCAATTTCTCTACAAGAATCCCTGATCTAACCCGAAAGTCACGCATTTTCTCTTCAAAAATCCCCCGTCTAATCCAAAAACCATGCATTTTCTCTTGGGAAAATACACAATCAAAAATCACCACTTTTCTCTAAAGGGAAAAAAAAAAAAAAAAAAAACAAAAACATTCAACCCAGAAATCACGCATTTTATCTGAGAGTATCCCCGCTTTAACCTGAAAGCCAAGCATTTTTACTCTGGAAAATCCCCCATTTAACCGAAAATCATGCCTTTTCCCTTGGAAAATCTCCCATTTAACCCGAAAATCGTGCCTTTTTTCTTCAAAAATCCCCCATTTAACCCCCAAATCATGCTTTCGCTCTACAAAAATCCCCTGTTTATCTCAAACAACATGCATTTTCGCTTCCAAAATCCCCCATTTAACCCCAAATCACGCATATTCACTTGGAAAATCCCGCATTTACCCCCAAAATCATGCATTTTCTCTTTGAGAATCCCCCATTTAACCTGATGAAAACACAATTTCTCTTCGGAAATCCCCCATTTAACCCGAAAATCATACACTTTCTCTTGGAAAAAATACCCCATTTAACCCCAAAATCACCCATTTTCTCTTCGAGAATCCCCCATTAATCCCGAAAATCACGCATTTTCTCTTGGAAAATCACTCTTTTAACTTGAGAATCACGCTTTTTCTCTTGAAAAATCCCCCATTTCACCCCCAAATCAAACGCTTTCGCTACAAGAATCCCCCATTTAACCTGAAAATCACTCATTTCCTCGACAAAAAGCTCACATGTCAACCAAAATCACACATTTTCTCTTCGAAAATCCACCATTTAACCAGAAAGTCGTGCACTTTCTCTTGGAAAATCCCCCATTTATCCCCCAAATCATGCATTTGCTTTTGGGATATCCCCCATTTACCCCCAAACCATGCATTATCTCTCCAAAAATACCCCATTTAACCCCAAAATCAGGCATTTTCTCTTGGAAAAAATACCCCATTTAACCCAAAAATCACGCAATTTCTCTTCGAGAATCCCCCATTAATCCCGAAAATCACGCATTTTCTCTTGGAAAATCACCCTTTGAACTTGAAAATCACGCTTTTTCTCTTGAAAAATCCCCCATTTAACCCCCAAATCAAACGCTTTCGCTACGAGAATCCCTCATTTTACCCCAAAATCATGCATTTCCTCTACAACAATCTCACATGTAAACGAAAGTCATGCATTTTCTCTTCAAAAAACCCCATTTAACCCGAAAAAACGCCATTTCTCTTCAGAAATCCCCCCACATTTAACCCGAAAACGATGCAATTTCTCTACAAGAATCCCTGATCTAACCCGAAAGTCACGCATTTGCTCTTCAAAAATCCCCCGTTGAATCCAAAAACCATGCATTTTCTCTTGGGAAAATACACAATCAAAAATCACCACTTTTCTCTAAACGGAAAAAAAAAAAACAAAAACATTCAACCCAGAAATCACGCATTTTATCTGAGAGTATCCCCGCTTTAACCTGAAAGCCAAGCATTTTTACTCTGGAAAATCCCCCATTTAACTGAAAATCATGCCTTTTCCCTTGGAAAATCTCCCATTTAACCCGAAAATCGTGCCTTTTTTCTTCAAAAATCCCCCATTTAACCCCCAAATCATGCTTTCGCTCTACAAAAATCCCCTGTTTATCTCAAACAACATGCATTTTCGCTTCCAAAATCCCCCCATTTAACCCCAAATCACGCATATTCACTTGGAAAATCCCGCATTTACCCCCAAAATCATGCATTTTCTCTTTGAGAATCCCCCATTTAACCTGATGAAAACACAATTTCTCTTCGGAAATCCCCCATTTAACCCCAAAATCAGGCATTTTCTCTTGGAAAAAATACCCCACTTAACCCAAAAATCACGCAATTTCTCTTCGAGAATCCCCCATTAATCCCGAAAATCACGCATTTTCTCTTGGAAAATCACCCTTTGAACTTGAAAATCACGCTTTTTCTCTTGAAAAATCCCCCATTTAACCCCCAAATCAAACATTTTCGCTACGAGAATCCCTCATTTTACCCAAAAATCACTCATTTCCTCTACAACAATCTCACATGTAAACGAAAATCATGCATTTTCTCTTCAAAAAACCCCATTTAACCCGAAAAAAACGCCATTTCTCTTCAGAAATCCCCCCACATTTAACCCGAAAACGATGCAATTTCTCTACAAGAATCCCTGATCTAACCCAAAAGTCACGCATTTTCTCTTCAAAAATCCCCCGTTTAATCCAAAAACCATGCATTTTCTCTTGGGAAAATACACAATCAAAAATCACCACTTTTCTCTAAAGGGAAAAAAAAAAAAAAAAAAAACATTCAACCCAGAAATCACGCATTTTATCTGAGAGTATCCCCGCTTTAACCTGAAAGCCAAGCATTTTTACTCTGGAAAATCCCCCATTTAACCGAAAATCATGCCTTTTCCCTTGGAAAATCTCCCATTTAACCCGAAAATCGTGCCTTTTTTCTTCAAAAATCCCCCATTTAACCCCCAAATCATGCTTTCGCTCTACAAAAATCCCCTGTTTATCTCAAACAACATGCATTTTCGCTTCCAAAATCCCCCCATTTAACCCCAAATCACGCATATTCACTTGGAAAATCCCGCATTTACCCCCAAAATCATGCATTTTCTCTTTGAGAATCCCCCATTTAACCTGATGAAAACACAATTTCTCTTCGGAAATCCCCCATTTAACCCGAAAATCATACACTTTCTCTTGGAAAAAATACCCCATTGAACCCCAAAATCACCCATTTTCTCTTCGAGAATCCCCCATTTATCCCGAAAATCACGCATTTTCTCTTGGAAAATCACCCTTTAACGTGAAAATCACTCATTTTCTCTTCAAAACTCCCTCATTTCACCCCCAAATCAAACGCTTTCGCTACAAGAATCCCCCATTTAACCTGAAAATCACTCATTTCCTCGACAAAAAGCTCACATGTCAACCAAAATCACACATTTTCTCTTCGAAAATCCACCATTTAACCAGAAAGTCGTGCACTTTCTCTTGGAAAATCCCCCATTTATCCCCCAAATCATGCATTTGCTTTTGGGATATCCCCCATTTACCCCCAAACCATGCATTATCTCTCCAAAAATACCCCATTTAACCCCAAAATCAGGCATTTTCTCTTGGAAAAAATACCCCATTTAACCCAAAAATCACGCAATTTCTCTTCGAGAATCCCCCATTAATCCCGAAAATCACGCATTTTCTCTTGGAAAATCACCCTTTGAACTTGAAAATCACGCTTTTTCTCTTGAAAAATCCCCCATTTAACCCCCAAATCAAACGCTTTCGCTACGAGAATCCCTCATTTTACCCCAAAATCATGCATTTCCTCTACAACAATCTCACATGTAAACGAAAGTCATGCATTTTCTCTTCAAAAAACCCCATTTAACCCGAAAAAACGCCATTTCTCTTCAGAAATCCCCCCACATTTAACCCGAAAACGATGCAATTTCTCTACAAGAATCCCTGATCTAACCCGAAAGTCACGCATTTGCTCTTCAAAAATCCCCCGTTGAATCCAAAAACCATGCATTTTCTCTTGGGAAAATACACAATCAAAAATCACCACTTTTCTCTAAACGGAAAAAAAAAAAACAAAAAACATTCAACCCAGAAATCACGCATTTTATCTGAGAGTATCCCCGCTTTAACCTGAAAGCCAAGCATTTTTACTCTGGAAAATCCCCCATTTAACCTGAAAATCATGCCTTTTCCCTTGGAAAATCTCCCATTTAACCCGAAAATCGTGCCTTTTTTCTTCAAAAATCCCCCATTTAACCCCCAAATCATGCTTTCGCTCTACAAAAATCCCCTGTTTATCTCAAACAACATGCATTTTCGCTTCCAAAATCCCCCCATTTAACCCCAAATCACGCATATTCACTTGGAAAATCCCGCATTTACCCCCAAAATCATGCATTTTCTCTTTGAGAATCCCCCATTTAACCTGATGAAAACACAATTTCTCTTCGGAAATCCCCCATTTAACCCCAAAATCAGGCATTTTCTCTTGGAAAAAATACCCCACTTAACCCAAAAATCACGCAATTTCTCTTCGAGAATCCCCCATTAATCCCGAAAATCACGCATTTTCTCTTGGAAAATCACCCTTTGAACTTGAAAATCACGCTTTTTCTCTTGAAAAATCCCCCATTTAACCCCCAAATCAAACATTTTCGCTACGAGAATCCCTCATTTTACCCAAAAATCACTCATTTCCTCTACAACAATCTCACATGTAAACGAAAATCATGCATTTTCTCTTCAAAAAACCCCATTTAACCCGAAAAAACGCCATTTCTCTTCAGAAATCCCCCCACATTTAACCCGAAAACGATGCAATTTCTCTACAAGAATCCCTGATCTAACCCAAAAGTCACGCATTTTCTCTTCAAAAATCCCCCGTTTAATCCAAAAACCATGCATTTTCTCTTGGGAAAATACACAATCAAAAATCACCACTTTTCTCTAAAGGGAAAAAAAAAAAAAAAAAAATTCAACCCAGAAATCACGCATTTTATCTGAGAGTATCCCCGCTTTAACCTGAAAGCCAAGCATTTTTACTCTGGAAAATCCCCCATTTAACCGAAAATCATGCCTTTTCCCTTGGAAAATCTCCCATTTAACCCGAAAATCGTGCCTTTTTTCTTCAAAAATCCCCCATTTAACCCCCAAATCATGCTTTCGCTCTACAAAAATCCCCTGTTTATCTCAAACAACACGCATTTTCGCTTCCAAAATCCCCCCATTTAACCCCAAATCACGCATATTCACTTGGAAAATCCCGCATTTACCCCCCAAATCATGCATTTTCTCTTTGAGAATCCCCCATTTAACCTGATGAAAACACAATTTCTCTTCGGAAATCCCCCATTTAACCCGAAAATCATACACTTTCTCTTGGAAAAAATACCCCATTGAACCCCAAAATCACCCATATTCTCTTCGAGAATCCCCCATTAATCCCGAAAATCACGCATTTTCTCTTGGAAAATCACTCTTTTAACTTGAAAATCACGCTTTTTCTCTTGAAAAATCCCCCATTTAACCCCCAAATCAAACGCTTTCGCTACAAGAATCCCCCATTTAACCTGAAAATCACTCATTTCCTCGACAAAAAGCTCACATGTCAACCAAAATCACACATTTTCTCTTCGAAAATCCACCATTTAACCAGAAAGTCGTGCACTTTCTCTTGGAAAATCCCCCATTTATCCCCCAAATCATGCATTTGCTTTTGGGATATCCCCCATTTACCCCCAAACCATGCATTATCTCTCCAAAAATACCCCATTTAACCCCAAAATCAGGCATTTTCTCTTGGAAAAAATACCCCATTTAACCCAAAAATCACGCAATTTCTCTTCGAGAATCCCCCATTAATCCCGAAAATCACGCATTTTCTCTTGGAAAATCACCCTTTGAACTTGAAAATCACGCTTTTTCTCTTGAAAAATCCCCCATTTAACCCCCAAATCAAACGCTTTCGCTACGAGAATCCCTCATTTTACCCCAAAATCATGCATTTCCTCTACAACAATCTCACATGTAAACGAAAGTCATGCATTTTCTCTTCAAAAAACCCCATTTAACCCGAAAAAAACGCCATTTCTCTTCAGAAATCCCCCCACATTTAACCCGAAAACTGATGCAATTTCTCTACAAGAATCCCTGATCTAACCCGAAAGTCACGCATTTGCTCTTCAAAAATCCCCCGTCTAATCCAAAAACCATGCATTTTCTCTTGGGAAAATACACAATCAAAAATCACCACTTTTCTCTAAACGGAAAAAAAAAAAAAAAAAAAAAACATTCAACCCAGAAATCACGCATTTTATCTGAGAGTATCCCCGCTTTAACCTGAAAGCCAAGCATTTGTACTCTGGAAAATCCCCCATTTAACCGAAAATCATGCCTTTTCCCTTGGAAAATCTCCCATTTAACCCGAAAATCGTGCCTTTTTTCTTCAAAAATCCCCCATTTAACCCCCAAATCATGCTTTCGCTCTACAAAAATCCCCTGTTTATCTCAAACAACATGCATTTTCGCTTCCAAAATCCCCCCATTTAACCCCAAATCACGCATATTCACTTGGAAAATCCCGCATTTACCCCCAAAATCATGCATTTTCTCTTTGAGAATCCCCCATTTAACCTGATGAAAACACAATTTCTCTTCGGAAATCCCCCATTTAACCCGAAAATCATACACTTTCTCTTGGAAAAAATACCCCATTGAACCCCAAAATCACCCATTTTCTCTTCGAGAATCCCCCATTTATCCCGAAAATCACGCATTTTCTCTTGGAAAATCACCCTTTAACGTGAAAATCACTCATTTTCTCTTCAAAACTCCCTCATTTCACCCCCAAATCAAACGCTTTCGCTACAAGAATCCCCCATTTAACCTGAAAATCACTCATTTCCTCGACAAAAAGCTCACATGTCAACCAAAATCACACATTTTCTCTTCGAAAATCCACCATTTAACCAGAAAGTCGTGCACTTTCTCTTGGAAAATCCCCCATTTATCCCCCAAATCATGCATTTGCTTTTGGGATATCCCCCATTTACCCCCAAACCATGCATTATCTCTCCAAAAATACCCCATTTAACCCCAAAATCAGGCATTTTCTCTTCGAGAATCCCCCATTAATCCCGAAAATCACGCATTTTCTCTTGGAAAATCACCCTTTGAACTTGAAAATCACGCTTTTTCTCTTGAAAAATCCCCCATTTAACCCCCAAATCAAACGCTTTCGCTACGAGAATCCCTCATTTTACCCCAAAATCATGCATTTCCTCTACAACAATCTCACATGTAAACGAAAGTCATGCATTTTCTCTTCAAAAAACCCCATTTAACCCGAAAAAAACGCCATTTCTCTTCAGAAATCCCCCCACATTTAACCCGAAAACGATGCAATTTCTCTACAAGAATCCCTGATCTAACCCGAAAGTCACGCATTTGCTCTTCAAAAATCCCCCGTCTAATCCAAAAACCATGCATTTTCTCTTGGGAAAATACACAATCAAAAATCACCACTTTTCTCTAAACGGAAAAAAAAAAAAAAAAAAACAAAAACATTCAACCCAGAAATCACGCATTTTATCTGAGAGTATCCCCGCTTTAACCTGAAAGCCAAGCATTTGTACTCTGGAAAATCCCCCATTTAACCGAAAATCATGCCTTTTCCCTTGGAAAATCTCCCATTTAACCCGAAAATCGTGCCTTTTTTCTTCAAAAATCCCCCATTTAACCCCCAAATCATGCTTTCGCTCTACAAAAATCCCCTGTTTATCTCAAACAACATGCATTTTCGCTTCCAAAATCCCCCCATTTAACCCCAAATCACGCATATTCACTTGGAAAATCCCGCATTTACCCCCAAAATCATGCATTTTCTCTTTGAGAATCCCCCATTTAACCTGATGAAAACACAATTTCTCTTCGGAAATCCCCCATTTAACCCGAAAATCATACACTTTCTCTTGGAAAAAATACCCCATTGAACCCCAAAATCACCCATTTTCTCTTCGAGAATCCCCCATTTATCCCGAAAATCACGCATTTTCTCTTGGAAAATCACCCTTTAACGTGAAAATCACTCATTTTCTCTTCAAAACTCCCTCATTTCACCCCCAAATCAAACGCTTTCGCTACAAGAATCCCCCATTTAACCTGAAAATCACTCATTTCCTCGACAAAAAGCTCACATGTCAACCAAAATCACACATTTTCTCTTCGAAAATCCACCATTTAACCAGAAAGTCGTGCACTTTCTCTTGGAAAATCCCCCATTTATCCCCCAAATCATGCATTTGCTTTTGGGATATCCCCCATTTACCCCCAAACCATGCATTATCTCTCCAAAAATACCCCATTTAACCCCAAAATCAGGCATTTTCTCTTGGAAAAAATACCCCATTTAACCCAAAAATCACGCAATTTCTCTTCGAGAATCCCCCATTAATCCCGAAAATCACGCATTTTCTCTTGGAAAATCACCCTTTGAACTTGAAAATCACGCTTTTTCTCTTGAAAAATCCCCCATTTAACCCCCAAATCAAACGCTTTCGCTACGAGAATCCCTCATTTTACCCCAAAATCATGCATTTCCTCTACAACAATCTCACATGTAAACGAAAGTCATGCATTTTCTCTTCAAAAAACCCCATTTAACCCGAAAAAAACGCCATTTCTCTTCAGAAATCCCCCCACATTTAACCCGAAAACGATGCAATTTCTCTACAAGAATCCCTGATCTAACCCGAAAGTCACGCATTTGCTCTTCAAAAATCCCCCGTTGAATCCAAAAACCATGCATTTTCTCTTGGGAAAATACACAATCAAAAATCACCACTTTTCTCTAAACGGAAAAAAAAAAAACAAAAAACATTCAACCCAGAAATCACGCATTTTATCTGAGAGTATCCCCGCTTTAACCTGAAAGCCAAGCATTTTTACTCTGGAAAATCCCCCATTTAACCGAAAATCATGCCTTTTCCCTTGGAAAATCTCCCATTTAACCCGAAAATCGTGCCTTTTTTCTTCAAAAATCCCCCATTTAACCCCCAAATCATGCTTTCGCTCTACAAAAATCCCCTGTTTATCTCAAACAACATGCATTTTCGCTTCCAAAATCCCCCCATTTAACCCCAAATCACGCATATTCACTTGGAAAATCCCGCATTTACCCCCAAAATCATGCATTTTCTCTTTGAGAATCCCCCATTTAACCTGATGAAAACACAATTTCTCTTCGGAAATCCCCCATTTAACCCGAAAATCATACACTTTCTCTTGGAAAAAATACCCCATTGAACCCCAAAATCACCCATATTCTCTTCGAGAATCCCCCATTAATCCCGAAAATCACGCATTTTCTCTTGGAAAATCACCCTTTAACGTGAAAATCACTCATTTTCTCTTCAAAACTCCCTCATTTCACCCCCAAATCAAACGCTTTCGCTACAAGAATCCCCCATTTAACCTGAAAATCACTCATTTCCTCGACAAAAAGCTCACATGTCAACCAAAATCACACATTTTCTCTTCGAAAATCCACCATTTAACCAGAAAGTCGTGCACTTTCTCTTGGAAAATCCCCCATTTATCCCCCAAATCATGCATTTGCTTTTGGGATATCCCCCATTTACCCCCAAACCATGCATTATCTCTCCAAAAATACCCCATTTAACCCCAAAATCAGGCATTTTCTCTTGGAAAAAATACCCCATTTAACCCAAAAATCACGCAATTTCTCTTCGAGAATCCCCCATTAATCCCGAAAATCACGCATTTTCTCTTGGAAAATCACCCTTTGAACTTGAAAATCACGCTTTTTCTCTTGAAAAATCCCCCATTTAACCCCCAAATCAAACGCTTTCGCTACGAGAATCCCTCATTTTACCCCAAAATCATGCATTTCCTCTACAACAATCTCACATGTAAACGAAAGTCATGCATTTTCTCTTCAAAAAACCCCATTTAACCCGAAAAAACGCCATTTCTCTTCAGAAATCCCCCCACATTTAACCCGAAAACGATGCAATTTCTCTACAAGAATCCCTGATCTAACCCGAAAGTCACGCATTTGCTCTTCAAAAATCCCCCGTCTAATCCAAAAACCATGCATTTTCTCTTGGGAAAATACACAATCAAAAATCACCACTTTTCTCTAAACGGAAAAAAAAAAAAAAAAAAAAAACATTCAACCCAGAAATCACGCATTTTATCTGAGAGTATCCCCGCTTTAACCTGAAAGCCAAGCATTTTTACTCTGGAAAATCCCCCATTTAACCGAAAATCATGCCTTTTCCCTTGGAAAATCTCCCATTTAACCCGAAAATCGTGCCTTTTTTCTTCAAAAATCCCCCATTTAACCCCCAAATCATGCTTTCGCTCTACAAAAATCCCCTGTTTATCTCAAACAACATGCATTTTCGCTTCCAAAATCCCCCCATTTAACCCCAAATCACGCATATTCACTTGGAAAATCCCGCATTTACCCCCAAAATCATGCATTTTCTCTTTGAGAATCCCCCATTTAACCTGATGAAAACACAATTTCTCTTCGGAAATCCCCCATTTAACCCGAAAATCATACACTTTCTCTTGGAAAAAATACCCCATTTAACCCCAAAATCACCCATTTTCTCTTCGAGAATCCCCCATTTATCCCGAAAATCACGCATTTTCTCTTGGAAAATCACCCTTTAACGTGAAAATCACTCATTTTCTCTTCAAAACTCCCTCATTTCACCCCCAAATCAAACGCTTTCGCTACAAGAATCCCCCATTTAACCTGAAAATCACTCATTTCCTCGACAAAAAGCTCACATGTCAACCAAAATCACACATTTTCTCTTCGAAAATCCACCATTTAACCAGAAAGTCGTGCACTTTCTCTTGGAAAATCCCCCATTTATCCCCCAAATCATGCATTTGCTTTTGGGATATCCCCCATTTACCCCCAAACCATGCATTATCTCTCCAAAAATACCCCATTTAACCCCAAAATCAGGCATTTTCTCTTGGAAAAAATACCCCATTTAACCCAAAAATCACGCAATTTCTCTTCGAGAATCCCCCATTAATCCCGAAAATCACGCATTTTCTCTTGGAAAATCACCCTTTGAACTTGAAAATCACGCTTTTTCTCTTGAAAAATCCCCCTTTTAACCCCCAAATCAAACGCTTTCGCTACGAGAATCCCTCATTTTACCCCAAAATCATGCATTTCCTCTACAACAATCTCACATGTAAACGAAAGTCATGCATTTTCTCTTCAAAAAACCCCATTTAACCCGAAAAAAACGCCATTTCTCTTCAGAAATCCCCCCACATTTAACCCGAAAACGATGCAATTTCTCTACAAGAATCCCTGATCTAACCCGAAAGTCACGCATTTGCTCTTCAAAAATCCCCCGTCTAATCCAAAAACCATGCATTTTCTCTTGGGAAAATACACAATCAAAAATCACCACTTTTCTCTAAAGGGAAAAAAAAAAAAAAAAAAAAACAAAAACATTCAACCCAGAAATCACGCATTTTATCTGAGAGTATCCCCGCTTTAACCTGAAAGCCAAGCATTTTTACTCTGGAAAATCCCCCATTTAACCGAAAATCATGCCTTTTCCCTTGGAAAATCTCCCATTTAACCCGAAAATCGTGCCTTTTTTCTTCAAAAATCCCCCATTTAACCCCCAAATCATGCATTCGCTCTACAAAAATCCCCTGTTTATCTCAAACAACATGCATTTTCGCTTCCAAAATCCCCCCATTTAACCCCAAATCACGCATATTCACTTGGAAAATCCCGCATTTACCCCCAAAATCATGCATTTTCTCTTTGAGAATCCCCCATTTAACCTGATGAAAACACAATTTCTCTTCGGAAATCCCCCATTTAACCCGAAAATCATACACTTTCTCTTGGAAAAAATACCCCATTGAACCCCAAAATCATCCATTTTCTCTTCGAGAATCCCCCATTTATCCCGAAAATCACGCATTTTCTCTTGGAAAATCACTCTTTTAACTTGAGAATCACGCTTTTTCTCTTGAAAAATCCCCCATTTCACCCCCAAATCAAACGCTTTCGCTACAAGAATCCCCCATTTAACCTGAAAATCACTCATTTCCTCGACAAAAAGCTCACATGTCAACCAAAATCACACATTTTCTCTTCGAAAATCCACCATTTAACCAGAAAGTCGCGCACTTTCTCTTGGAAAATCCCCCATTTATCCCCCAAATCATGCATTTGCTTTTGGGATATCCCCCATTTACCCCCAAACCATGCATTATCTCTCCAAAAATACCCCATTTAACCCCAAAATCAGGCATTTTCTCTTGGAAAAAATACCCCACTTAACCCAAAAATCACGTAATTTCTCTTCGAGAATCCCCCATTAATCCCGAAAATCACGCATTTTCTCTTGGAAAATCACCCTTTGAACTTGAAAATCACGCTTTTTCTCTTGAAAAATCCCCCTTTTAACCCCCAAATCAAACGCTTTCGCTACGAGAATCCCTCATTTTACCCCAAAATCATGCATTTCCTCTACAACAATCTCACATGTAAACGAAAGTCATGCATTTTCTCTTCAAAAAACCCCATTTAACCCGAAAAAAACGCCATTTCTCTTCAGAAATCCCCCCACATTTAACCCGAAAACGATGCAATTTCTCTACAAGAATCCCTGATCTAACCCGAAAGTCACGCATTTGCTCTTCAAAAATCCCCCGTCTAATCCAAAAACCATGCATTTTCTCTTGGGAAAATACACAATCAAAAATCACCACTTTTCTCTAAAGGGAAAAAAAAAAAAAAAAAAAACAAAAACATTCAACCCAGAAATCACGCATTTTATCTGAGAGTATCCCCGCTTTAACCTGAAAGCCAAGCATTTTTACTCTGGAAAATCCCCCATTTAACCGAAAATCATGCCTTTTCCCTTGGAAAATCTCCCATTTAACCCGAAAATCGTGCCTTTTTTCTTCAAAAATCCCCCATTTAACCCCCAAATCATGCATTCGCTCTACAAAAATCCCCTGTTTATCTCAAACAACATGCATTTTCGCTTCCAAAATCCCCCCATTTAACCCCAAATCACGCATATTCACTTGGAAAATCCCGCATTTACCCCCAAAATCATGCATTTTCTCTTTGAGAATCCCCCATTTAACCTGATGAAAACACAATTTCTCTTCGGAAATCCCCCATTTAACCCGAAAATCATACACTTTCTCTTGGAAAAAATACCCCATTGAACCCCAAAATCACCCATTTTCTCTTCGAGAATCCCCCATTTATCCCGAAAATCACGCATTTTCTCTTGGAAAATCACTCTTTTAACTTGAGAATCACGCTTTTTCTCTTGAAAAATCCCCCATTTCACCCCCAAATCAAACGCTTTCGCTACAAGAATCCCCCATTTAACCTGAAAATCACTCATTTCCTCGACAAAAAGCTCACATGTCAACCAAAATCACACATTTTCTCTTCGAAAATCCACCATTTAACCAGAAAGTCGTGCACTTTCTCTTGGAAAATCCCCCATTTATCCCCCAAATCATGCATTTGCTTTTGGGATATTCCCATTTACCCCCAAACCATGCATTATCTCTCCAAAAATACCCCATTTAACCCCAAAATCAGGCATTTTCTCTTGGAAAAAATACCCCACTTAACCCAAAAATCACGTAATTTCTCTTCGAGAATCCCCCATTAATCCCGAAAATCACGCATTTTCTCTTGGAAAATCACCCTTTGAACTTGAAAATCACGCTTTTTCTCTTGAAAAATCCCCCATTCAACCCCCAAATCAAACGCTTTCGCTACGAGAATCCCTCATTTTACCCCAAAATCATGCATTTCCTCTACAACAATCTCACATGTAAACGAAAATCATGCATTTTCTCTTCAAAAAACCCCATTTAACCCGAAAAAAACGCCATTTCTCTTCTGAAATCCCCCCACATTTAACCCGAAAACGATGCAATTTCTCTACAAGAATCCCTGATCTAACCCAAAAGTCACGCGTTTTCTCTTCAAAAATCCCCCGTCTAATCCAAAAACCATGCATTTTCTCTTGGGAAAATACACAATCAAAAATCACCACTTTTCTCTAAACGGAAAAAAAAAAAAAAAAAAAAATTCAACCCAGAAATCACGCATTTTATCTGAGAGTATCCCCGCTTTAACCTGAAAGCCAAGCATTTTTACTCTGGAAAATCCCCCATTTAACCGAAAATCATGCCTTTTCCCTTGGAAAATCTCCCATTTAACCCGAAAATCGTGCCTTTTTTCTTCAAAAATCCCCCATTTAACCCCCAAATCATGCTTTCGCTCTACAAAAATCCCCTGTTTATCTCAAACAACATGCATTTTCGCTTCCAAAATCCCCCCATTTAACCCCAAATCACGCATATTCACTTGGAAAATCCCGCATTTACCCCCCAAATCATGCATTTTCTCTTTGAGAATCCCCCATTTAACCTGATGAAAACACAATTTCTCTTCGGAAATCCCCCATTTAACCCGAAAATCATACACTTTCTCTTGGAAAAAATACCCCATTGAACCCCAAAATCACCCATTTTCTCTTCGAGAATCCCCCATTTATCCCGAAAATCACGCATTTTCTCTTGGAAAATCACTCTTTTAACTTGAGAATCACGCTTTTTCTCTTGAAAAATCCCCCATTTCACCCCCAAATCAAACGCTTTCGCTACAAGAATCCCCCATTTAACCTGAAAATCACTCATTTCCTCGACAAAAAGCTCACATGTCAACCAAAATCACACATTTTCTCTTCGAAAATCCACCATTTAACCAGAAAGTCGTGCACTTTCTCTTGGAAAATCCCCCATTTATCCCCCAAATCATGCATTTGCTTTTGGGATATTCCCATTTACCCCCAAACCATGCATTATCTCTCCAAAAATACCCCATTTAACCCCAAAATCAGGCATTTTCTCTTGGAAAAAATACCCCACTTAACCCAAAAATCACGTAATTTCTCTTCGAGAATCCCCCATTAATCCCGAAAATCACGCATTTTCTCTTGGAAAATCACCCTTTGAACTTGAAAATCACGCTTTTTCTCTTGAAAAATCCCCCATTCAACCCCCAAATCAAACGCTTTCGCTACGAGAATCCCTCATTTTACCCCAAAATCATGCATTTCCTCTACAACAATCTCACATGTAAACGAAAATCATGCATTTTCTCTTCAAAAAACCCCATTTAACCCGAAAAAAACGCCATTTCTCTTCTGAAATCCCCCCACATTTAACCCGAAAACGATGCAATTTCTCTACAAGAATCCCTGATCTAACCCAAAAGTCACGCGTTTTCTCTTCAAAAATCCCCCGTCTAATCCAAAAACCATGCATTTTCTCTTGGGAAAATACACAATCAAAAATCACCACTTTTCTCTAAACGGAAAAAAAAAAAAAAAAAAAAAATTCAACCCAGAAATCACGCATTTTATCTGAGAGTATCCCCGCTTTAACCTGAAAGCCAAGCATTTTTACTCTGGAAAATCCCCCATTTAACCGAAAATCATGCCTTTTCCCTTGGAAAATCTCCCATTTAACCCGAAAATCGTGCCTTTTTTCTTCAAAAATCCCCCATTTAACCCCCAAATCATGCTTTCGCTCTACAAAAATCCCCTGTTTATCTCAAACAACATGCATTTTCGCTTCCAAAATCCCCCCATTTAACCCCAAATCACGCATATTCACTTGGAAAATCCCGCATTTACCCCCCAAATCATGCATTTTCTCTTTGAGAATCCCCCATTTAACCTGATGAAAACACAATTTCTCTTCGGAAATCCCCCATTTAACCCGAAAATCATACACTTTCTCTTGGAAAAAATACCCCATTGAACCCCAAAATCACCCATATTCTCTTCGAGAATCCCCCATTAATCCCGAAAATCACGCATTTTCTCTTGGAAAATCACTCTTTTAACTTGAAAATCACGCTTTTTCTCTTGAAAAATCCCCCATTTAACCCCCAAATCAAACGCTTTCGCTACAAGAATCCCCCATTTAACCTGAAAATCACTCATTTCCTCGACAAAAAGCTCACATGTCAACCAAAATCACACATTTTCTCTTCGAAAATCCACCATTTAACCAGAAAGTCGTGCACTTTCTCTTGGAAAATCCCCCATTTATCCCCCAAATCATGCATTTGCTTTTGGGATATCCCCCATTTACCCCCAAACCATGCATTATCTCTCCAAAAATACCCCATTTAACCCCAAAATCAGGCATTTTCTCTTGGAAAAAATACCCCATTTAACCCAAAAATCACGCAATTTCTCTTCGAGAATCCCCCATTAATCCCGAAAATCACGCATTTTCTCTTGGAAAATCACCCTTTGAACTTGAAAATCACGCTTTTTCTCTTGAAAAATCCCCCATTTAACCCCCAAATCAAACGCTTTCGCTACGAGAATCCCTCATTTTACCCCAAAATCATGCATTTCCTCTACAACAATCTCACATGTAAACGAAAGTCATGCATTTTCTCTTCAAAAAACCCCATTTAACCCGAAAAAAACGCCATTTCTCTTCAGAAATCCCCCCACATTTAACCCGAAAACGATGCAATTTCTCTACAAGAATCCCTGATCTAACCCGAAAGTCACGCATTTGCTCTTCAAAAATCCCCCGTCTAATCCAAAAACCATGCATTTTCTCTTGGGAAAATACACAATCAAAAATCACCACTTTTCTCTAAACGGAAAAAAAAAAAAAAAAAAAAAACATTCAACCCAGAAATCACGCATTTTATCTGAGAGTATCCCCGCTTTAACCTGAAAGCCAAGCATTTGTACTCTGGAAAATCCCCCATTTAACCGAAAATCATGCCTTTTCCCTTGGAAAATCTCCCATTTAACCCGAAAATCGTGCCTTTTTTCTTCAAAAATCCCCCATTTAACCCCCAAATCATGCTTTCGCTCTACAAAAATCCCCTGTTTATCTCAAACAACATGCATTTTCGCTTCCAAAATCCCCCCATTTAACCCCAAATCACGCATATTCACTTGGAAAATCCCGCATTTACCCCCAAAATCATGCATTTTCTCTTTGAGAATCCCCCATTTAACCTGATGAAAACACAATTTCTCTTCGGAAATCCCCCATTTAACCCGAAAATCATACACTTTCTCTTGGAAAAAATACCCCATTGAACCCCAAAATCACCCATTTTCTCTTCGAGAATCCCCCATTTATCCCGAAAATCACGCATTTTCTCTTGGAAAATCACCCTTTAACGTGAAAATCACTCATTTTCTCTTCAAAACTCCCTCATTTCACCCCCAAATCAAACGCTTTCGCTACAAGAATCCCCCATTTAACCTGAAAATCACTCATTTCCTCGACAAAAAGCTCACATGTCAACCAAAATCACACATTTTCTCTTCGAAAATCCACCATTTAACCAGAAAGTCGCGCACTTTCTCTTGGAAAATCCCCCATTTATCCCCCAAATCATGCATTTGCTTTTGGGATATCCCCCATTTACCCCCAAACCATGCATTATCTCTCCAAAAATACCCCATTTAACCCCAAAATCAGGCATTTTCTCTTGGAAAAAATACCCCATTTAACCCAAAAATCACGCAATTTCTCTTCGAGAATCCCCCATTAATCCCGAAAATCACGCATTTTCTCTTGGAAAATCACCCTTTGAACTTGAAAATCACGCTTTTTCTCTTGAAAAATCCCCCATTCAACCCCCAAATCAAACGCTTTCGCTACGAGAATCCCTCATTTTACCCCAAAATCATGCATTTCCTCTACAACAATCTCACATGTAAACGAAAGTCATGCATTTTCTCTTCAAAAAACCCCATTTAACCCGAAAAAACGCCATTTCTCTTCAGAAATCCCCCCACATTTAACCCGAAAACGATGCAATTTCTCTACAAGAATCCCTGATCTAACCCGAAAGTCACGCATTTTCTCTTCAAAAATCCCCCGTCTAATCCAAAAACCATGCATTTTCTCTTGGGAAAATACACAATCAAAAATCACCACTTTTCTCTAAAGGGAAAAAAAAAAAAAAAAAAAAAAAAAACATTCAACCCAGAAATCACGCATTTTATCTGAGAGTATCCCCGCTTTAACCTGAAAGCCAAGCATTTTTACTCTGGAAAATCCCCCATTTAACCGAAAATCATGCCTTTTCCCTTGGAAAATCTCCCATTTAACCCGAAAATCGTGCCTTTTTTCTTCAAAAATCCCCCATTTAACCCCCAAATCATGCTTTCGCTCTACAAAAATCCCCTGTTTATCTCAAACAACATGCATTTTCGCTTCCAAAATCCCCCCATTTAACCCCAAATCACGCATATTCACTTGGAAAATCCCGCATTTACCCCCAAAATCATGCATTTTCTCTTTGAGAATCCCCCATTTAACCTGATGAAAACACAATTTCTCTTCGGAAATCCCCCATTTAACCCGAAAATCATACACTTTCTCTTGGAAAAAATACCCCATTTAACCCCAAAATCACCCATTTTCTCTTCGAGAATCCCCCATTTATCCCGAAAATCACGCATTTTCTCTTGGAAAATCACTCTTTTAACTTGAGAATCACGCTTTTTCTCTTGAAAAATCCCCCATTTCACCCCCAAATCAAACGCTTTCGCTACAAGAATCCCCCATTTAACCTGAAAATCACTCATTTCCTCGACAAAAAGCTCACATGTCAACCAAAATCACACATTTTCTCTTCGAAAATCCACCATTTAACCAGAAAGTCGTGCACTTTCTCTTGGAAAATCCCCCATTTATCCCCCAAATCATGCATTTGCTTTTGGGATATCCCCCATTTACCCCCAAACCATGCATTATCTCTCCAAAAATACCCCATTTAACCCCAAAATCAGGCATTTTCTCTTGGAAAAAATACCCCACTTAACCCAAAAATCACGTAATTTCTCTTCGAGAATCCCCCATTAATCCCGAAAATCACGCATTTTCTCTTGGAAAATCACCCTTTGAACTTGAAAATCACGCTTTTTCTCTTGAAAAATCCCCCATTTAACCCCCAAATCAAATGCTTTCGCTACAAGAATCCCTCATTTAACCTGAAAATCACTCATTTCCTCGACAAAAAGCTCACATGTCAACCAAAATCACACATTTTCTCTTCGAAAATCCCCCCATTTAACCAGAAAGTCGTGCACTTTCTCTTGGAAAATCCCCCATTTATCCCCCAAATCATGCATTTGCTTTTGGGATATCCCCCATTTACCCCCAAACCATGCATTATCTCTCCAAAAATACCCCATTTAACCCCAAAATCAGGCATTTTCTCTTGGAAAAAATACCCCACTTAACCCAAAAATCACGCAATTTCTCTTCGAGAATCCCCCATTAATCCCGAAAATCACGCATTTTCTCTTGGAAAATCACCCTTTGAACTTGAAAATCACGCTTTTTCTCTTGAAAAATCCCCCATTCAACCCCCAAATCAAACGCTTTCGCTACGAGAATCCCTCATTTTACCCCAAAATCATGCATTTCCTCTACAACAATCTCACATGTAAACGAAAATCATGCATTTTCTCTTCAAAAAACCCCATTTAACCCGAAAAAAACGCCATTTCTCTTCTGAAATCCCCCCACATTTAACCCGAAAACGATGCAATTTCTCTACAAGAATCCCTGATCTAACCCAAAAGTCACGCGTTTTCTCTTCAAAAATCCCCCGTCTAATCCAAAAACCATGCATTTTCTCTTGGGAAAATACACAATCAAAAATCACCACTTTTCTCTAAACGGAAAAAAAAAAAAAACAAAAACATTCAACCCAGAAATCACGCATTTTATCTGCGAGTATCCCCGCTTTAACCTGAAAGCCAAGCATTTTTACTCTGGAAAATCCCCCATTTAACCGAAAATCATGCCTTTTCCCTTGGAAAATCTCCCATTTAACCCGAAAATCGTGCCTTTTTTCTTCAAAAATCCCCCATTTAACCCCCAAATCATGCTTTCGCTCTACAAAAATCCCCTGTTTATCTCAAACAACATGCATTTTCGCTTCCAAAATCCCCCATTTAACCCCAAATCACGCATATTCACTTGGAAAATCCCGCATTTACCCCCAAAATCATGCATTTTCTCTTTGAGAATCCCCCATTTAACCTGATGAAAACACAATTTCTCTTCGGAAATCCCCCATTTAACCCCAAAATCAGGCATTTTCTCTTGGAAAAAATACCCCACTTAACCCAAAAATCACGCAATTTCTCTTCGAGAATCCCCCATTAATCCCGAAAATCACGCTTTTTCTCTTGAAAAATCCCCCATTTAACCCCCAAATCAAACATTTTCGCTACGAGAATCCCTCATTTTACCCAAAAATCACTCATTTCCTCTACAACAATCTCACATGTAAACGAAAATCATGCATTTTCTCTTCAAAAAACCCCATTTAACCCGAAAAAAACGCCATTTCTCTTCAGAAATCCCCCCACATTTAACCCGAAAACGATGCAATTTCTCTACAAGAATCCCTGATCTAACCCGAAAGTCACGCATTTTCTCTTCAAAAATCCCCCGTTTAATCCAAAAACCATGCATTTTCTCTTGGGAAAATACACAATCAAAAATCACCACTTTTCTCTAAAGGGAAAAAAGAAAAAAAAAAAAAATTCAACCCAGAAATCACGCATTTTATCTGAGAGTATCCCCGCTTTAACCTGAAAGCCAAGCATTTTTACTCTGGAAAATCCCCCATTTAACCGAAAATCATGCCTTTTCCCTTGGAAAATCTCCCATTTAACCCGAAAATCGTGCCTTTTTTCTTCAAAAATCCCCCATTTAACCCCCAAATCATGCTTTCGCTCTACAAAAATCCCCTGTTTATCTCAAACAACATGCATTTTCGCTTCCAAAATCCCCCCATTTAACCCCAAATCACGCATATTCACTTGGAAAATCCCGCATTTACCCCCAAAATCATGCATTTTCTCTTTGAGAATCCCCCATTTAACCTGATGAAAACACAATTTCTCTTCGGAAATCCCCCATTTAACCCGAAAATCATACACTTTCTCTTGGAAAAAATACCCCATTGAACCCCAAAATCACCCATTTTCTCTTCGAGAATCCCCCATTTATCCCGAAAATCACGCATTTTCTCTTGGAAAATCACCCTTTTAACTTGAAAATCACGCTTTTTCTCTTGAAAAATCCCCCATTTAACCCCCAAATCAAACATTTTCGCTACAAGAATCCCCCATTTAACCTGAAAATCACTCATTTCCTCGACAAAAAGCTCACATGTCAACCAAAATCACACATTTTCTCTTCGAAAATCCACCATTTAACCAGAAAGTCGTGCACTTTCTCTTGGAAAATCCCCCATTTATCCCCCAAATCATGCATTTGCTTTTGGGATATCCCCCATTTACCCCCAAACCATGCATTATCTCTCCAAAAATACCCCATTTAACCCCAAAATCAGGCATTTTCTCTTGGAAAAAATACCCCATTTAACCCAAAAATCACGCAATTTCTCTTCGAGAATCCCCCATTAATCCCGAAAATCACGCATTTTCTCTTGGAAAATCACCCTTTGAACTTGAAAATCACGCTTTTTCTCTTGAAAAATCCCCCATTTAACCCCCAAATCAAACACTTTCGCTACGAGAATCCCTCATTTTACCCCAAAATCATGCATTTCCTCTACAACAATCTCACATGTAAACGAAAGTCATGCATTTTCTCTTCAAAAAACCCCATTTAACCCGAAAAAACGCCATTTCTCTTCAGAAATCCCCCCACATTTAACCCGAAAACGATGCAATTTCTCTACAAGAATCCCTGATCTAACCCGAAAGTCACGCATTTGCTCTTCAAAAATCCCCCGTCTAATCCAAAAACCATGCATTTTCTCTTGGGAAAATACACAATCAAAAATCACCACTTTTCTCTAAACGGAAAAAAAAAAAAAAAAAAAAAAAACATTCAACCCAGAAATCACGCATTTTATCTGAGAGTATCCCCGCTTTAACCTGAAAGCCAAGCATTTGTACTCTGGAAAATCCCCCATTTAACCGAAAATCATGCCTTTTCCCTTGGAAAATCTCCCATTTAACCCGAAAATCGTGCCTTTTTTCTTCAAAAATCCCCCATTTAACCCCCAAATCATGCTTTCGCTCTACAAAAATCCCCTGTTTATCTCAAACAACATGCATTTTCGCTTCCAAAATCCCCCATTTAACCCCAAATCACGCATATTCACTTGGAAAATCCCGCATTTACCCCCAAAATCATGCATTTTCTCTTTGAGAATCCCCCATTTAACCTGATGAAAACACAATTTCTCTTCGGAAATCCCCCATTTAACCCGAAAATCATACACTTTCTCTTGGAAAAGATACCCCATTTAACCCCAAAATCACCCATTTTCTCTTCGAGAATCCCCCATTTATCCCGAAAATCACGCATTTTCTCTTGGAAAATCACCCTTTTAACTTGAAAATCACGCTTTTTCTCTTCAAAAATCCCCCATTTAACCCCCAAATCAAACATTTTCGCTACAAGAATCCCCCATTTAACCTGAAAATCACTCATTTCCTCGACAAAAAGCTCACATGTCAACCAAAATCACACATTTTCTCTTCGAAAATCCACCATTTAACCAGAAAGTCGCGCACTTTCTCTTGGAAAATCCCCCATTTATCCCCCAAATCATGCATTTGCTTTTGGGATATCCCCCATTTACCCCCAAACCATGCATTATCTCTCCAAAAATACCCCATTTAACCCCAAAATCAGGCATTTTCTCTTGGAAAAAATACCCCACTTAACCCAAAAATCACGTAATTTCTCTTCGAGAATCCCCCATTAATCCCGAAAATCACGCATTTTCTCTTGGAAAATCACCCTTTGAACTTGAAAATCACGCTTTTTCTCTTGAAAAATCCCCCATTTAACCCCCAAATCAAACATTTTCGCTACGAGAATCCCTCATTTTACCCAAAAATCACTCATTTCCTCTACAACAATCTCACATGTAAACGAAAATCATGCATTTTCTCTTCAAAAAACCCCATTTAACCCGAAAAAAACGCCATTTCTCTTCAGAAATCCCCCCACATTTAACCCGAAAACGATGCATTTTCTCTTCAAGAATCCCTGATTTAACCTGGAAGTCACACATTTTGTCGTCCAAAATCGCCCATGTCACCTGAAAATCACGCATTATCTCTACGAAAATACCACTGTTAACTCAAACATCAGGCATTTTTCTCTTAGAGATTCCGCGATTTGACCTGAAAATCATGCATTTTCTCTTCAAAAATCCCCTATTTAACCTGAAAATCACGCCTTTTCTTTGCAAATATCCCCTGCTTAACACAAAAATCATGCCTTTTCTCAATGAAAATCCCTCATCTAAAAAGAAAATCTTGCATTTTGGCTTCGAAAACCCCCCATTTAACCTGAAACAAAGCATTTTCTTTTCGAAAATCCCCCCTTTAACCCGAAAATCATGCATTTTCCTTTCAAAAATACCCCATTTAAACAAAATTCACACATTTTCTCTTCTAGAACCCCTCATTTAACCCGAAAATAACGCATTTTTCCTTCAAGAATCTCGCATTTACCCTGTAAATCACGCATTTTCTCTTCGAAAATCCCCCATGTAGCCCAAAATCACGCATTTTCTCTTCGAAAATCCCTGATTTAACCCGAAAACCGCACATTTTCCTTTCAAAAATATTCCATTTAAACAAAGTCACAAATTTTCTCTTCGAGAATCCCTCATTTAAAGCGAACATCATGCATTTTCTCTGCAAAAATCACCCAATTAATTTGAAAATTACGCATTTTCAAAAATCCCCTGTTTAGCCAGAAAATCACGCATTTTCCCTTCAAAAATACCCCTTTGAAACAAAAATCATGGATTGTCTCTTTGAAAACAGTGGTTTAATTGTGAAAATCAAGAATATTCTCTACCAAAAATACATTGTTTAACCTGACAATCACGCTTTTTCTCTGCCAAAATCTCACACTTCATGCAGAAATCATGCATTTTGTCTCCAAGAATCACTGATTCAACACGAAAATCGTGGGGTTTTTTTTGCCTAAAAAAAAAAAAATGCAAAAAAAAACCCATTAAAACAAAAAATCACGGATATTCTCTTCGAGAATACCTGATTTAACCCCCAAATCACACCTCTTCTCTACAAAAATCCCCCATTTAACCTCAAAATCACACATTTTCTCTTCAAAAATGCTCCATTTAACCCCCAAATCACGCATTTTCTCTACTTTGGTAGAGAAAAAAAAAAATAACGCAAAAAATCCCGCATTTTCACAACAAAAATCCCTCTTTTAATTAAAATTCTCCATTTATCTTCAAAGTCCCCCCTTTAACTTTGAAAATCATGCTTTTTCTCTTGGAAAATCACCCATTTACCCAAAAAATCACGTGTTTTCTCTTCCAAAATACCCCCTTTAACAACAAAATCATGCGTTTTCTCTTCGAGAACCCCCATTTGATCGAAAATCTTGCATTTTCTCTTGGAAAATCCCCAACTTAACCCCAAAACCACGCCTTTTATTTGAAAATATCCCCCACTTAACACAAAAATCATGCCTTTTCTCAATGAAAATCCCCCATCTAAAATGAAAATCATGCATTTTCTTTCAGAAAATCCCACATTTAAACATAAATCACTCATTTTCTCTTCAAGAATTCCACATTTTACCTGAAACTGACACATTTTCTTTTCAAAAATCCCTTATTTAACCTGAAAAAAATGCAATTTCTTTTCAAAAATCCCCCATGTAACCCAAAATGAAGCATTTTCTCTTCAAAAATCCCTGATTTAACCCGGAAACTGTACATTTTCCCTTCAAAAATACCCCATTTAAACAAAGTCACAAATTTTCTCTTCGAGAATCTCTCATTTAAAGCGAACATCATGCATTTTCTCTGCAAAAATCACCCAATTACCTGAAAATCACACATTTTCAAAAATCCCCCGTTTAGTTGGAAAATCACGCATTTTCCCTTCAAAAATACCCCTTTTAGACAAAAATCATGGATTTTCTCTTTGCAAATACCCGTTTAACCGTGAAAATCAAGAATATTCTCTACCAAAAATACCCTGTTTAACTCGACAATCACGCTTTTTCTCTGCCAAAATCTCACACTTCAAGCAGAAATCATGCATTTTGTCTTCAAGAATCGGTGATTCAACACGAAAATCATGCATTTTTTTCTGCAAAAAAAAAAAAAAAAAAAAAAACAAAACATAAAACCTGAAGGGAAAATGTGTGAATTTCAAATGAATGGGGGATTTTCATAGGGAAAATGCATGATTTTCGGGTTAAAAATGCTATTTGTGTTGAGAAAATGCGTGATTTTCAGTTTAAATCGTTGATTGATTTGCAAAGAGAAAATCCGTGATTTTTGTGTTTACAGGGTATTCCTGAAGGGAAAATGTGTGATTATCGGGTTAAAGGGGGGATTTTTGAAGAGAAAATGCTTTGTTTCAGGTTAAATGGGGGGTTTTTGAAGCCAAAATGTGTGATTTTCACTTAAAGGGGAGTTTTTGAAGACGAAAAAAAAGCATGATCTTTTTAGACTAGGGATTTTCGTAGAGAAAAGGCATGATTTTTGTGTTAAGTGAGGGATATTTGCAAAGAAAAGGCGTGATTTTCAGGTTAAATAGGGGATTTTTGAAGAGAAAATGAGTGATTTTCGGGTTAAATCACGGAATCTCTAAGAGAAAATGCCTGATTTTTGTGTTAAATGTGTGATTTTTTGTAAAGAAAATGCGTTATTCTTGTGTTAAATGGGGGATTTTCCAAGAGAAAATGCACGATTTTCAGGTTAAATGGGGGATTTTCAAAGAGAAACTGTGATTTTTGTTTAAAAGGGGGATTTTTGTGGTGAAAATGCGGGATTTTTGGGTTAAATGTTTTGGGTTTTGTTTTTGTTTGTTTTGGTAGAGAAAATGCATGATTTGGGGGTTAAATGGAGTATTTTTGAAGAGAAAATGCGTGATTTTGGGGTGAAATGGGGGATTTTTGTAGAGAAGATGTGTGATTTTTGGGTTAAATCACTGATTCTTGAAGAGGAAATGCACGATTTCTGCTTTAAATGTGAGATTTGGCAGAGAAAAGCTTGATTTTCGGGTAAAACAGTATTTTTTGTAGAGGACATTTGTGATTTTCAGGATTAAATGGGTATTTTCAAAGAGGAAATCCATGACTTTTGTTTAAATGGGGCATTCTTGATGGGAAAATGTGTGATTACATGGTTAAGGGGGGGATTTTTGAAGAGAATATGCTTCATTTTGGTTTAAATTGGGGGTTTTCGAAGCCAAAATGTGTGATTTTCAGGGTTAAACGCGGGGGTTTTGAAGAGAAACTGTGATTTTTGGTGAAAAGGGGGATTTTTGTGGTGAAAATGCGGGATTTTTTTGCATTAAATGTTTTTTGTTTGTTTGTTTTGGTAGAGAAAATGCATGATTTGGGGGTTAAATGGAGTATTTTTGAAGAGAAAATGCGTGATTTGGGGGTGAAATGGGGGATTTTTGTAGAGAAGATGTGTGATTTTCGGTTTAAATCAGGTATTCTCCTAAGGAATATCCGTGATTTTGGGGTTTAATGTTTTTTTTTTTTTTTTTTTTTTTTTTTTGCAGAAAAAATACATTATTTTTGTGTTGAATCACCGATTCTTGAAGAGAAAATGCATGATTTCTGCTTTAAATGTGAGATTTTGGCTGAGAAAAAGTGTGATCTTCGTGTTAAATAGCGTATATTTTGTAAAGAAAATGCCTGATTTTCAGGGTTAAATGGGGATTTTCAAAATAAAAATTTTTCTGTGAAATGGCGGGTTTTTCAAGAGAAAATATGTGGTTTTCATTTAAATGGGCTGATTTCCCAAGAGAAAATGCGTGGGTTGTAGTTAAATGGGTTATTTTCGATGAAAAAAATGCATGATCTTCATGCTGGATTTTTTCGGCCTGACCCTACCCGCAGGGAGGTGTGCTGCCTCCCTGGGGCCCGGGTCAGGGATATTTCCAGGAAACTTCCTGGTCTGATTCACCCCTCCGATTACTATTCGTTATTGATAGTTCAGGCTGGCAGCGATGAGATTGCTGGCAGAAGTCTGATGGTTATAAAAAATGATTTTAGTGGGCTGGGGAGGATAGTTGACAATGCAGGTATACAAGTAGTAATTGCAGGTATTCCTACAGTGGCAGGGAAAGACAATGCAATAACCAGGAAAGCCCATTGCATAAACACATGGCTGAGAGGCTGGTGCAAGTGCAAGAATCTCAGGTTCTTTGATCATGGGGCGGTCTACTCGACACCTGGCCTGAGGTCTGCAGATGGGTATCACCTGTCTCAAAGGGGGAAACGGATCCTTGCCCAGGAGCTGGCAGGACTAGTAGAGAGGTCTTTAAACTAGACATGAGGGGAGAAGGGGGTAATACCAGGCCTGCTAGAGGTGAGCCTGGGGGAGCGATAATAGGATTAGGGGTGAGGAGAGAGGCCCAGCTAAAGTGTGTCTATACCAATGCACGCAACATGGGCAACAAACAAGAAGAGTTAGAAGCCATTGTGCAGCAGGCAAACTATGACCTAGTTGCTATTACAGAAACGTGGTGGGACCACTCCCATGATTGGAGTGCTGCAATGGATGGCTACAAACTCTTCAAGAAGGATAGGCAGGGAAGAAGGGGTGGTGGAGTGGCTCTCTATGTTAAAGAGTGCATTGAGGTTACTGAACTTATGACTGGGGAAAATAAGGTTGAATCCTTATGGGTTAAGATCAGGGGAAGAGCCGACAAGGCAGACATCCTGGTCAGTGTCTGTTATAGACCACCAAACCAGGATGAAGAGACAGATGAGTTGTTCTATGAGCAGCTGGCGGAAGCTGCGCGATCTCCAGCCCTTGTCCTCATGGGGGACTTCAACTTTCCTGACATATGCTGGGAATACAATTTAGCACAGAAGAAGCAGTCTAGGAGGTTTCTGGAATGTATGGAGGACAACTTCTTGATGCAGCTGGTAAGAGAACCTACGAGAGGAACTGCCCCGTTAGACCTGCTGTTCACAGAGAAGGTCTGGTGGGAGATGTAGAGGTTGGGGGCTGTCTTGGGCAGAGTGACCACGACATGGTAGAGTTCTCGATTCTTGGTGGAGGCAGGAGGGGGAACAGCAAAACTGCTACCTTGGACTTCCGGAGGGCAGACTTTGAATTGTTCAGGAGACTAGTAGGGAGAGTCCCCTGGGGTTCAGTCTTAGAGAGTAAAGGGGTACAAATGGCTGGTTGCTCTTTAAGAAGGAAGTCTTAAAGGCGCAGGAGCAGGCTGTCCCCCTAAGCCGCAAAATGAGCCGGCGCGGAAGAAGACCGGCGTGGATGAATAGGGAACTATTCTTGAGGCGCCAGGAGAAAAAGAGAATCTACCTCCTCTGGAAGAACAGACGGGCAACCCAGAAAGAATACAAAGAAGTTGTTAAGATGTGCAGGGAGAAAATCAGAAAGGCTAAAGCCCAGCTTGAACTCAAGCTGGCTGCTGGGGTAAAAGGGAACAAGAAACTCTTTTACAAGTATATCAACAGCAAGAGGAGGACCAGGGAGAATCTCCATTCTCTACTGGATGAGGCTGGCAATGTAACCACTGAGGATAAGGAAAAGGCAGGTGTTCTGAATGCCTTCTTTACATCTGTCTTTAAAAGACAGACCGGTTATCCTCAGGTTTCTCTACTCCCTGACCTGGCAGCCTTGGCTGGGGAGCAGACTAACCCCCCCACAATTCAGGAGGAAACAGTCAGAGACCTATTACTCCAACTGGACTGCCACAAGTCCATGGGACCGGATGAGATTCACCCGAGAGTGCTAAGGGAACTGGCGGAGGTGATAGCCGAGCCGCTTTCCATCATCTATCAGCACTCCTTGTTGACGGGTGAGGTCCCAGAAGACTGGAGGCTTGCCAATGTGACTCCCATCTACAAGAAGGGCTGCAGGGAGGATCCAGGGAACTACAGGCTTGTTAGCCTGACCTCGGTGCCGGGGAAGATTATGGAGCAGATTGTCTTGAGGGAGATCACACGGCACGTGCAGGACAACCGGGGGATCAGACTTAGCCAGCATGGGTTCACGAAGGGCAGGTCCTGCTTGACCAACCTGATCTCCTTCTATGATCCAGTGACCCGTCTGGTGGATGAGGGAAAGGCTGTTGATGTGGTCTACCTAGACTTCAGCAAAGCCTTTGACACTGTCTCCCACAGTATTCTCCTCCAGAAGATGGCAAATCGTGGCTTGGACAGATACATTCTTCACTGGGTAAGGAACTGGCTGGAGGGCCAGGCTCAGAGAGCGGTAGTGAACGGAGTTAAATCCAGCTGGCGACCGGTCATGAGTGGTGTTCCCCAGGGGTCGGTGCTGGGGCCTGTCCTCTTTAATATCTTTATTGATGACCTGGATGAGGGTATTGAGTGCACCCTCAGTAAGTTTGCAGATAACACTAAGCTAGCTGGAAGTGTTGATCTGCCTGAGGGTAGCGAGGCCTTACAGAGGGATCTGGATAGGTTGGATAGCTGGGCTGAAGCCAATGGGCTGGGATTCAACAAGACCAAATGCCGGGTCCTGCACTTTGGCCGCAATAATCCCAGGCAACGCTACAGGCTTGGGGCAGAGTGGCTGGAAGACTGTGTAGAGGAAATGGACCTGGGGGGTGTTGATTGACGCTAGACTGAACATGAGCACTGGTGAGGCCGCACCTCGAGTACTGTGTCCAGTTTTGGGCCCCTCACTGTAAGAAAGACATCGAGGCCCTGGAGCATGTCCAGAGGAGGGCAACAAAGCTGGTGAAAGGTCTGGAGCACAGACCTTATGAAGAGCGGCTGAAGGAGCTGGGGTTGTTCAGTCTAGAGAAGAGGAGGCTCAGGGGAGACCTTATTGCTCTCTATAACTACCTGAAGGGAGGATGTGGTGAGCTGGGGGTCAGTCTCTTCTCCCGGGTGACTAGTGATAGGACGAGAGGGAATGGCTTCAAGCTGCGTCAGGGAAGATTCAGGCTGGACGTTAGGAAATACTACTTCTCTGAAAGGGTGGTCAGGCACTGGAATGGGCTGTCCAGAGAGGTAGTGGAGTCACCGAGCCTGGTGGTATTTAAAGAGCGTTTGGATGTTGTGTTAAGGGACATGGTTTAGCAAGAACCATTGATGAAGGGCGGATGGTTGGACTGGATGATCCTGTGGGTCGTTTGCAACCTTAGTGATTCTATGATTCTGTGATTCATGATAAATGGGGTATTTTCGCAGAGAAAATGGGTGATTTTGAGGTTAACAGGGCTATTTTTGTAGAGAAAATGCGTGACTTTTGGTTTAAGTCAGGGATTCTCAAAGAGAAAATCTGTGATTTTTGTTTATACGGAATATTCTTGAAGGGAAAATGCCTGATTTTTGCATTAAAGGGGGGATTTTTGGTAAAGAAAATGCGTTATTTTTGTGTTAAATGGGGGATTTTCCAAGAGAAAATGCACGATTTTCAGGTTAAATGGGGGATTTTCAAAGAGAAACTGTGATTTTTTTTAAAAAAGGGGGATTTTTGTGGTGAAAATGCGGGATTTTTGGGTTAAATGTTTTGGGTTTTGTTTGTTATGGTAGAGAAAATGCATGATTTGGGGGTTAAATGGAGTATTTTTGAAGAGAAAATGCGTGATTTGGGGGTGAAATGGGGGATTTTTGTAGAGAAGATGTGTGATTTTCGGTTTAAATCAGGTATTCTCCTAAGGAATATCCGTGATTTTGGGGTTTAATGGTTTTTTTTTTTGTTTTTTTTTTTTTTTTTTGCAGAAAAAATACATACTTTTTGTGTTGAATCACCGATTCTTGAAGAGAAAATGCATGATTTCTGCTTTAAATGTGAGATTTTGGCTGAGAAAAAGTGTGATCTTCGTGTTAAATAGCGTATATTTTGTAAAGAAAATGCCTGATTTTCAGGGTTAAATGGGGATTTTCAAAATAAAAATTTTTCTGTGAAATGGCGGGTTTTTCAAGAGAAAATACGTGGTTTTCATTTAAATGGGCTGATTTCCCAAGAGAAAATGTGTGGGTTGTGGTTAAATGGGTTATTTTTGATGAAAAAAATGCATGATTTACATGATAAATATAGTATTTTCGAAGAGAAAATGGGTGATTTTGGGGTTAACAGCGCTATTTTTGTAGAGAAAATGCGTGACTTTTGGTTTAAGTCAGGGATTCTCAAAGAGAAAATCCGTGATTTTTGTTTATACGGAATATTCTTGAAGGGAAAATGAGTGATTTTCAGGTTAAAGAGGGGATTTTTGGTAAAGAAAATGCGTTATTTTTGTGTTAAATGAGGGATTTTCCAAGAGAAAATGCACGATTTTCAGGTTAAATGGGGGATTTTCAAAGAGAAACTGTGATTTTTGTTTAAAAGGGGGATTTTTGTGGTGAAAATGCGGGATTTTTGGGTTAAATGTTTTGGGTTTTGTTTTTTGTTTGTTTTGGTAGAGAAAATGCATGATTTGGGGGTTAAATGGAGTATTTTTGAAGAGAAAATGCGTGATTTTGGGGTGAAATGGGGGATTTTTGTAGAGAAGATGTGTGATTTTTGGGTTAAATCACCGATTCTTGAAGAGGAAATGCATGATTTCTGCTTTAAATGTGAGATTTGGCAGAGAAAAGCTTGATTTTCGGGTAAAACAGTATTTTTTGTAGAGGACATTTGTGATTTTCAGGATTAAATGGGTATTTTCAAAGAGGAAATCCATGACTTTTGTTTAAATGGGGCATTCTTGATGGGAAAATGTGTGATTACATGGTTAAGGGGGGGATTTTTGAAGAGAATATGCTTCATTTTGGTTTAAATTGGGGGTTTTCGAAGCCAAAATGTGTGATTTTCAGGGTTAAACGCGGGGGTTTTGAAGAGAAACTGTGATTTTTGGTGAAAAGGGGGATTTTTGTGGTGAAAATGCGGGATTTTTTTGCATTAAATGTTTTTTGTTTGTTTGTTTTGGTAGAGAAAATGCATGATTTGGGGGTTAAATGGAGTATTTTTGAAGAGAAAATGCGTGATTTGGGGGTGAAATGGGGGATTTTTGTAGAGAAGATGTGTGATTTTCGGTTTAAATCAGGTATTCTCCTAAGGAATATCCGTGATTTTGGGGTTTAATGGTTTTTTTTGTTTGTTTGTTTTTTTTTGCAGAAAAAATACATACTTTTTGTGTTGAATCACCGATTCTTGAAGAGAAAATGCATGATTTCTGCTTTAAATGTGAGATTTTGGCTGAGAAAAAGTGTGATCTTCGTGTTAAATAGCGTATATTTTGTAAAGAAAATGCCTGATTTTCAGGGTTAAATGGGAATTTTCAAAATAAAAATTTTTCTGTGAAATGGCGGGTTTTTCAAGAGAAAATACGTGGTTTTCATTTAAATGGGCTGATTTCCCAAGAGAAAATGCGTGGGTTGTGGTTAAATGGGTTATTTTTGATGAAAAAAATGCATGATTTACATGATAAATATAGTATTTTCGAAGAGAAAATGGGTGATTTTGGGGTTAAAATGCCATGTTTTTATTTGCCTTGCCTTGCCTTGCCTTGCCTTGCCTTACCTTGTCTTGCCTTGCCTGGCCTTGCCTTGCATTGCCTTGGCTGGCCTTGCCTGGTCTTACCGTGCCCATCCTTACATGCCATTTCCTTGCCTGTCCATGCCTGGCATTGCCTGGCCTGGCCTTGCCTTGCCTTATCTTGCCTGGCCTGGCCTTGTCTAGCCTGGCCTTGCCTTGCCTAGCCTGGCCTTGCCTTGCCTTGCCTTATCTTGCCTGGCCTGGCCTTGTCCAGCCTGGCCTGGCCTTGCCTTGCCCTGACTGGCCTGGCCTTTTTTTGACTTGCCTGGCCTTGCCTTGCCCTGCTTTGCCTAGCCTTGTCTTGCCTTGCCTAGCCTTGCCTGGCCTGGCTACGCTTTGCCTGGTCTGACCTAGCCTTGCCTGTCCTAGCCTTGCCTTGTTTTGCTCTGCCTTGCCTTTCCTGGCCTTGCATTGCATTGCCTTGCCTTGCATGGCCTGGCTTTCCCTTGCCTGTCCTTGCTTTGCCTGTCCTGGTCTTACCGTGCCTTATCTTGCCTGGCCTGTCTAGCCTGGCCTTGCCTTTCCTTGGCTTTACCTAGCCTGATCTTGCCTTGCCTTATCTTACTTGTCTTGGCCTTTTCTATCCTGGCCTTGCCTTGTCTTGCTCTGACTGGCCTGTTCTTACCTTTACTTGACTGGCCTTGCCTTGCCTTGCCTGGCCTTGCCTTGCCTTGCCTTTCCTTGCCTGTCCTTGCCTGGCCTATCCTTGCTTTGCCTTGCCTTGCTTTGCCTTCCCTGCCCTTTCATTGCCTTGCCTTCCCTTGTCTGGCATTGCCTGGCCTTGCCTTGCCTTGTTTTCCCTTGCCTGGACTGGCCTTGCCTGGCTTGGCCTTGCCTTGCCTTATCTTTCCTGGCCTGGCCTTGTCTAGCCTGGCTTTTTCTTCTCTTGCCTGGCAGTGCCTTGCCTGGCCTGGCCAATCTTTGCCTTGCCTGGACTAGACTGGCCTTGCCTGGCCTGGCCCTGCCTTGCCTTGCCTTGCCTTGCCTTGGCTTTCCTTGCCTGGCCTTCCCTGTCCTTGCATTGCCAAGCATGCCCTTGCCTTGCTTTGCCTGGCCTTGCCTGGCCTGGCCTTGCTTTGCCTTGCTAAGCATTGTCTTGCATTGACTTCCAAGGCCTTGCCTGGCCTGGTGTGGCCTTGCCTTTCCTTGCCTTGCCTGACCTTGCTTTGCCTTGCCTTGCCTTGCCTTCCGTCGCCTTTCATTGCCTTGCCTTGCCTTGCCTGGCATTGCCTGGCCTTGCCTTCCCTTGCATTTCCTTGCCTTGCCTGGCCTTACCATGCCTTTCCTGGCCAGCCTTTTCTTTCCTTGCCTTGCCTTGCTAGTTCTTGGCTTGCCTTGGCTAGCCTTGCCTTGCCTGTCCTTGCCCAGCCTTGCCTTGCCTTGCCTTGCCTTGTCTTGCCTACCTTGACTTCCCTGGCCTTGTCTTGCCTTGCTTTGCATTGCTTTGCCTTGCCATGCCTGGCCTTGCATATCCTTGCCTTGCCTTGCCTTGCCTTGCCTTGTCTTGCCTAGCCTGGCCTGGCCTTACCTGGCCTTGGTTTGTCTGGCCCTGCTTTGCCTGGCCTTGCCTTGCCTTGCCTGACCTTGCCTGGCCATGCCCTGCCTGGTCTTGCCTAGACTGGCCTTGCCCTGCTTGGCCTTGCCTGGCCTTGTCTTGTTTTGCCATGCCTTGCCTTGCCTTGCCTGGCCTTGCGTATCCTTGCCTTGCCTTGCCTTGCCTGGCCTGGCCTGACCTTCCTTTTCTGTTCTGGCCTGGCCTTGCCTGGGCTGGTCTGCGTTGGGCTGGCATGGCTTTGCCTTGGCTGGCCTATCATGGCCTTGCCTGGCCTTGCCTGGCCTTGCCTTTCCTGGCCTTGCCTCGCCTTTCCTTGCCTGGCCTTGCCTTGCATTATTTTGCCTTGCGCTGCCTTGCCTTGGCTTGCTTAGCCATGCTTTGCCTTGGCTGGCCTATCATGGCCTTGCCTAGTCTGGCCTTGCCTTGCCTTGCTTGGACTGGCCTTGCTTTGCCTTGCCTTGCCTGGCCTTGAGTTGCCTGGCCTTGCCACACTTGGTCTTGCAGGGCCCTGCCTGGCCTGGCCTTGCCTTGCCTTGCCCTGACTTGCCTCCCCAATCCTTGATTTGCCTGGCCTAGAATTGCCTTGCCTTGCCTTGCCTTGCCTGGCATTGCCTTTCCTTGCCTGGCCTGGCCTGCCCTTGCCTTGACTGGCCTTGCCTGGCATGGTCTTGCCTGGCCTGGCCTAGACTGGCCTGACCTTGCCTGGCCTTGCCCTGCCTGGCTTTGCCTAGACTGGTCTTCCCTTACCATGCCTTAACTTGCCTTGTCTTGTTTGGCCTTGCCTGGCCTGGCCTTGCCTTTCCTTGCCTGGCCTTGTATTGCCTTGCCTGGCCTGGCCTTGCCTTTCCTGGACTTGCCTGGGTTTCCTTGCCTGGCCTTGCCTTGCATTATTTTGCCTTGTCCTGCCTTGCCTTGCCTGGCCTTGTATTGCCTTGCCTGGCCTGGCCTTGCCTTTCCTTGCCTGGCCTTGTATTGCCTTGCCTGGCCTGGCCTTGCCTTTCCTGGACTTGCCTGGGTTTCCTTGCCTGGCCTTGCCTTGCATTATTTTGCCTTGTCCTGCCTTGCCTTGCCTTGCCTTGCCTAGCCATGCCTTGCCTTGGCTGGCCTATCATGGCCTTGCCTGGCCTGGCCTGGCCTTGCTTTGCCTGGCCTTGCCTTGCCTTGCCTGGACTGGCATACTTTGCCTTGCCTTGCCTTGCCTGGCCTTGCGTTGCCTGGCCTTGCCACACTTGGCCTTGCAGGGCCATGCCTGGCCTGGCCTGGCCTGGCCTTGCCTTGCCCTGACATGCCACGCCTTTCCTTGACTTGCCTGGCCGTGCCTTGCCTTACTTAGCCTTGCCTTGCACTGACTTCCGAGGCCTTGCCTTGCCTGCCCTGGTGTGGCCTTGCCTTGCCTTATCTCACCTGACCTTGCTTTGCCTTGCCTCTGTCTGGCCTGGGGTACCAGGTGTTTGGGGACAGGCAGTACAGCTCCCCACTAGGGGGCTGCCCCCAACTGTGGGGCTGCACTTGCCAGTGCTGCAGCTGCTACCTGGGGGGCTGCACCCAGTTATGGCTCCCCCCACTGCCCCTGCTCACTGCTGGGGACATCCCCTGCTGGCAGAGGTGGCGGGGGTCGTTGGCACCCAGTGGGTGTGGGAAAGAAAGCTGGCATTGCCCCACCGGGGATTTTCTTCCTTTTCCAGAAGTGACATCCAAGACAGGCATCCTGTACGACACCGCAGACATTGATGACCTGCTCACGTGGATCAACAACGGTGAGTCTCTCTCTGAGGGGCAGCAGAGCTGGTGGGGGGGTGTCTGCACTGCGTGGGCGTGGGAAAGCTGGCATTGCCCCGCTGGGGATTTTCTGCCTTTTCCAGAAGCGACACCCAGCACCGACAGACTTGACAACGACGTGGAAATTGACAATTTGCTCACCTGGATTGACGGTGAGACTGTGGTCTGCAGAGATGGCGGGTGGGTGCCTGCACCGAGCGGGTGTGGGAAGACTGCCATCATCGTTCTGGGGGATGTTCTTGCTTTTTCAGAAGCGGCGAGTGCTCTGGAGGTCCCCCAGCACAACCAGGACCTGCCCGGTGTCACAAGAGAGGGGACCAAAGACACTGCGAACAGCTGCCAAATGGAAGAGCTGATGCAATGCATCACTGCCACGGAGCCACTGAGCCCAGATGTCTCCAGCAGCCTCGACTCCTCTTCTTCCAGCACAGAGCACTCTGACTCCTCCAGGGCCAGCAGGGAGCTGAGCAAAGAGACACAACCTGAACCAGGGCTCCTCAGCAACTTGCTCTGGTGGCAGCCAGCATCCCCTGAGCTGCCCATGCCGACGCCCCTGGCTGCCCCTGCGCCTCCGTCGCCCCGCACCGCACATCTGATGGAAGAGGCGCAGCGGAGGCAGCCCCGGGTGGTTCTCACCCGCCTGGCACTGCCACCCGGATGCATCTCCTGCCGGGTGGCAGACAAGAACCACGGGGACAGCACCGAGCCAGCCAAGTGCCCAGCGCCCGCCTGCACCACCACAAAAGGCAAGAGCACCAGGCACGAGCAGCACACTGGCAGCGTCCCAGCCAGAAAGAGGAAGCTGCCGCGGGGCCAGGATGTTCCAGGCCACAAACACTGGCGCTAGGCGAAGCTGGCTGTGTCAGCACGGCGCGCAGCAGGAGGACTTGGTGCCCATCACAGCCCAACAGCCGCTCGAGAGGGAGCGTGCCAAGAAACCGGCCCACTTGGTGTAGCAGGAGACGTGGCCATAGCCGACAAACACGGCTCCCTGTAGCCCTGGGCTCCTCGCTGGCCCCCATGATGCCCAGAGAGCAGCGGCAGTGTTCTGGGGGCACCAGCACTGGCCCCAGCCTTCCCCCTCCAAATCTGGGCTGTCCACAAACAGCATCTTGGGCTGGGGCAATGTGGGACTCTGAAGCTGATGGACCGCAAAAGTGTTGGACTGTCAAAGCTTTGGGCTGGGAAATGTTGGCTGGGGGGTGGGAAATGGTTGGGGGGTGGGGATTACTGGGGTGGCAAATATTAGGGTGCGGAGTGGTTGTGGGCTGGGGAACTGTTGGTGTGGGGAATGGGTGGGGGGAGGGAATTTGGGGTGGGAATTCTTTGGGTGGGAACTGAGGGTGGGAATCCTTGGGGTGCTGGGATCTTTTTGGGGTTGGAAATGAAATGGCTGTACTGTGATATTGTTGGGGTGGGAATCCTTGGGGTGCAGGTATCTTTTTGGGGTTGGAAATGAAATGGCTGTACTGTGATATTGTTGGGGTGGGAATTTGGGGGGTGGGGAACTGCTGGGGTGAGAAATGGCTGCCGTGGGAGATGGTTGGCATCAAAAAGGATTGGACTTCGTGACTGCTGGCATTGGAGGTGTGGGGAGGGGGAGGGAATTTTGTGGGGTGGCAATTCTGGGTGGGAAATTGTACTCTGATCATGTTGCACTCCGAAATGGTTGGAATTTGGAGGAAGGAATTATTGGGGTGGGAATCTGGGGGGCTGGGAAGTGTTTTGCAGAGGGAGGGAACTATTGGTGGGAGGGAGCCGGGGCAGGGAGGGGGGGGGGAATGTGAGAAATTGATTGCGGAGTGGGAGCTGGGGGGTGGGAAATTGATTAGAGGGTGGGAATTTTAGGGGGTGGGATCAGAAACAATTGTCAGGGTGGGAAATGGTTGGGAATATCTATTGTCATTTATTTGCTGTTTTGTACGTTCAATTATTAAATGCTCGGCGTTCACTTTCCTACACCTCTGCCTGCAGTCGTTTGTGCAGCACCAAAGCCCCCCCAGGTCCCCGTGCCCACCTCTGGGGATGCTGTTGTGGTGGGGTGGCTGCAGCGAGCCAAGAGCTCCTCCAGTCTGAACATCTCCATCACCATCGCTGCTGTCAACGTCTCTGTTGCCTTGTTTTGTTCCTGGGGAAGGCGACGGTCACGTGCTGAGCAGTGGGTGTGTTGAACTGGGGGCACTGGGCACTACTGGGGGCACTGGGAAGTCCACTGGGGGGCACTGGGAGGCTACTGAGGGCCGCATACAGCACTGGGGTGGCTCCAGGCAGCACTGGGGGGCACTGAGTTTGCACAAGGAGACTCTGGACAATACTGGGAGGCAACGGGAGCTTAGTGGGGAACTGCAAAGAGCAGCAGGGGGCACTGGAGAGCTTTGGACAGCACTTGCAGGGTGGGAGGAGGTTCCCACAGTACCCGGGCGGCACCTTTTAACCTCATTAATTTGCTGTTCTCCAACATCTCACCCACGGCATTAAGCAATCTGTTTCTTCCATGGGGGAGGCTTTCTCCCTGGGGCTGACCCCCCCCCAGCGCCGCTTGGCTCTGCCCTGGGCACTGTGCTCCACGCATTCCCACCCTGATGCTGTCACTCAGTGACACATTTGTCACCGACAGACTCCCCGTGGGTCCCGAGGTGGGCTGGGGGGTGTCCTGTGAAAGCAACCCCAGTGACAGCCCCCAGCCCTAGAAGGCACAGATCCTGGAAAACCACCGTTAATGCTGCCAAAATCAGCTTCATCTCATCACCCTGGGACTCCATCTGGGGGCTCTGTGGAAGCTTCCCCTGTTTCAAGCTGGTGCTACCCCGTGCTCGTTGACGATGCTTCATGCTCTGGCATACACGCCTGCAGAGGTTAAATCTGCTCTGCACCCTCACTTCAAGTCAGACCTTTTTCAAGCACACCTGCTGTTGCTAAGCAAGCACCTGCCTGCCTTTGCTTTGCAAGCACCTTTCTTTCCATGGCCTATGAAGAGTGGATACAGGTAAGAGAGAGGTGCTGAAGAGAGGATGAAATTAAGAGAGATGAGCAGGAACAGATTGGAGAGCTGGAGAGGAGGAAAAAGCATGCTGGTAAAACAAGAGTAGAAGAGAAGTAGGAAGGATGCAGGTAAGGAAGAAGTGCAGAAGATGAAAAGAGCAACAGAGGAAAGGATCTGATACAGGCAAGACAGCAGAAGAGGAGATGAGCAGAAGAGGAGAAGAGAGGATAAAGCTATGACAGATGCTGAGAAGGATAAGAGCAGAAGGAGAGAAGAACAGACACAGGGAAGAAACAAGAGCAGAAGAGGAGGAGAAGAAAAAGAGAATGAAGGTAAGAAAAACAAGCGGGTGGGAAGAAAAGCTGAAAAAAAGATGAGTGGATACAGATGAGACAGAAAAGCAGAAGCGGAGAGGAGCTTAAGAGCAGAAGAGAGAAAAGAGGTATGGCAGAAGTACAGGAGGTGGGAAGAGGGGAAAGATACAGGGAAAAAATGAACAGCAGAAGAGTACAGATGCAGAAGATGAGATGATACAGGGAGCAAAGAAGAGCAGAAAAGGAGAGCGGTCAGAAGAAAGAAGTGAGGATACAGGGGAAAAAACAGGAGAAGGGGAACAGATGCAGAAGATAGATAAGTGAGAATACAGGGAATAAAGAAGAGCAGAGAGGAAAGCAGAGGCAGAAGAAATAGGAGTGAGGATACAGAGAAGAAAGAACAGGAGAAAAGGAGTGCAGATGCCGAAGAAAGAGGACTGAGGAGACACAGAAGAAAGAACAGTGGAAGAGGAGTGCAGACGCAGATGAAGGAAAAGTGAGGATGCGGGGTAGAAAGAATGGCACAATAGGAGCCGTCATGGGGAGAATTAATAGCCAGCTGAAGAGGAGCAAGGACAGAGGGAAGATGACCCAGCAGAAGAGGAGAGGATAATACTAAGGGAGAAGAACCTAAGAGTAGATGAGTCGCCACATCAGTGGGAAGAGGTAAAGCAGAAACGGGGAAACAGGAGTGAGGAGGAGAAAAGGAAAAGAGGAGTAATGGGCAGGGGAGGACTGAGAGGAGGGAACAGCAGAGCACAGAAGTGCAGAAGAAGGAAGAAGAGAAATAATGGCGCAGAGAAAAGGGAGAGAAGAGTATGGAAAAGAAATGAAGTAGAGGAGAGGAAGACAGCAGAGAGGTGAAGTTAGAAAAGACAGAAGAGGCAAAGGAGGGAAGGGGCATCAGGGAAGGGATTCCAAAGGTAGAAAGGAAGAGAAATAAAGACGACAGGAGTTCAACAGTAGGAGAACAGGACATGTAAGAAATGGGAAGGCGTGTGGAGAGAGCAGAGAGAGAAGGTGAGAACAAATTAAGTCACTAAGAAGAAAAAGGAATGGGAATAATTTTTAATCTCTATTAAAGCTGGATTCTGTTCAGGACATGCAGTTGGTGCTGTTCTGCTTCTTTCTTTCCTTGTTTTTTGCATTGCTTGTATTCTTTTAGACAATTGAACAACTAAAAACATTCAGGAACATTTTCAGAGCTTTGTAATGTCTCCTTAATCTCAGCTGCACTGAAATACCTGACTGATGTCAAGTGAGGGTCACCTCCTTCAAGGCATCCTGCCTTGAAGGATCCACCTCTGTGTGTTTACCTTTTAAAAATTTACCTTTGTGAAGGAACAGAGATGATTCCATACTTGGCCAAGAATCCTCTTCTGCTATCCAGCACATCCATTTCCGAGCAGGACACCATCACTCCAATTGCTGCGTTGTCATCTCTTCCTACACCCTAAAATGCAAAACAGCCATGGACAGCTGACTACAAAGCCTTCAGAGCAGTCACTGACAGACACAAAGCTTGCAGATATCCACCACCAGTGACGTGCTGTGAGCTGATGTCTCTGGGCCCAGTGCACAGCAGCCTTTTCTTCAGTGCCCTAATGCCTCCTCACAGCAAACCTCTGCTGCCAAAGCATCCTTTGGCCAAGGAAACTGTGCCATAAAGCACAATGCTTTCTGATCTGACTGTATCCACAAAGCATAAAGACAGACCGTGCCTTCCTCCTAAGTACCACCACTTCTACACAGACTCCTCCACTTTCGTGCTTCTTTCTCGTTTGTGTTATCTGACTGCTGTTTGAACCCTGTGGATTTACAGTGGATGTGGATGTCAGATTGTAAACATTCTGTTACCATGCAAACATTCTTGTTTTTCTTATATAGGAAAAATGGCTAATTCCCTGCCTAACTGGGAGAAGTTACTTCTGCTGCTTGAGGCTAGGAAGACCATTCCATATTAAGCTTGTCGTAGTGTTTTCTAAACCATATGTACTGTAAGATGCAAGAAACATAAAGGAAATTTAACAGTTGTTGTTTTTTCTTTCAGCATTTGGAAGAGGCTGGGCTTGAGTTCCAAACTCTTGGAAGAGGCCTTAGGGGTTGTGGGAAGGCTGTGTAGGATCTGCACAGGAGAGGGTAACTTTTCCCAGGTTGGCTAGCAACCATAAGGAATGTTGCTGCTGTCCCAGTGCATCAGCTGCACTGCCTTGAACTTGATTTGCTATCTGATACCTTGGGATATAAACAAAGCCAAAACTGGAGGCCAAGCCCTACAGCACAGGAAAAAAAAAGGAACTCTAAGCTCTAACATGCCTATGACTCTTCTGAGTCAGGGAGAAGCCAGGGAGAACAAAACTGGCTGAGCAGTCAGGAACCCAACAGTAAAGCCCTATCTATGCTGCTCAGCTGTGGGTGTGAATGCAGTAACGCAGTGAAATAGCAATGACTCCCTGTCACACGGCCAATTGTAATAAAAAGGAGGTTATTCCAGCACAAAGGAAAGGCAGGTTTGGTGTCGAAAAGCACAACATATGACAAGGCAAAATGTGAGTACTTTCCATTTAGGGTGTTCCGTACCTGTTGTGGAGGAAGTCGTGGGGAAAGGAGGGGGAAATAGGCTCAAGAAAGCAGTAGGAATGCAGTTTAAAAGCATGTATCTGGTGCCCTCTTTTGGAAATGCTCCTCTTGAGAAGAGCAGCACAAATGCTCCGTGCTTTTGTGCGTCTCTGCAGTAGGGATTTTCCTTCTGGACTCACAGTACGTCTCATAATTATAGAAAATAGGAGTTCAGTTTAGTTTGCAATTTAACCAACTGTTTTCCATAAAACGGCCGTGCAATTTGTGAAAGGCGACAGGTGGGAGACTTTCACCCATTATTTTAGGGGGAGGAGAGGAGCTGCTGTGTTTGCGTGTTTGTTTTGCTTTGCTTTGCTTTAGGGAACTAAATTGAATGACAACGTTTAAGGCTCACTCTGTATTTTGTTATAGGATGGTGCCCTCTTAGGCTTAAACTACGATGGAATACTCTCCGACAATTCATATCTCTCTAACGCTGAAATACTATCTGGCACCATAATAGAAAGGCTATACGAATATGTCATCCCTGTGTCACGGGAATCATAAGCCCTGTGCATGTGCTACGTTTAGTACACCCTCCATCATTCTCACAGCTATACATGGGGCTCTGGGCAGCAGATGTTTCTGTTGTTGGGGGTCCTGCTGCCACCTCGAGGTACTGAGCCGAACTGCCACCTTCTGTGTGAAACGGGAGGAAAAACACAATTCTGAACCCGCGGCACCTCAAAGTGCCTCCAAGAGCCCCCAGCTACTGCCCTGAGCCCTCCGGTTCTCCCTGCTGCCCCTTAAAAACCTCAGGAGTGCCAGCAGCACCTCGTGCCTTAGGATGCCCGGTGGATGTCACAAGGATGCACTCAACTCCTGCATCGTGACCATTGGCAAAAATAGCCAATGACACTGACCCAATGTGGGGGCTCAGAGGTGTCATACAGGGAAACCTGCTGTGCTGCAGCGTGTGCCCAGTGCCTCTGGTCCTGCTGCTGGGCACCGCTGGGTGCAGCCCGGCTCCGTCCTCTCTGCACCTCCCTGCAGGGGCTGATGGCCGTGCCTGGGATCCCCCTGAGCCTCCTCTTCTGCAGGCCAAGCCGCCCCAGCTCTCCCAGAATCCCACCCCAACCATTTCCCACGCAGCGCTGAGGAGGGGAGGGGATGTGGGGGGGAAGGATGGGGCTGGTGGTTGCAGTCCTATGACGCTGCCATTGGTGCTGCCCCGTCCTTACCCAGAGGTGGGCACAGGGATGGGGGGGGGGAGTGGGAGGGTCTTTGGAGCTGCAGAAACAACTGCAGGCAGAAATGTAGAAAAACAAACGCTCAACATTTAATCATTTCACATAAAGAGCAATAAGCAGAGAAATGTCCATATTCCCAACCAGTTTCCATCCTAACAATCGCTCCCCCCTCACAGCTCCCCTCCTCAGGGCCAACACGAAGCGGCTCCGTGTCGGCTTCACGCAGCTCCGGGAGCTCCGCACGGGGACAGACCGGGATAAGGAAAACGGGAGTTGGGGACTCCACCTGCGGGGCAGGAGCTCAGCACGCGCTGCTGCCGATTTGAGCCAAGCAAGAACCGAAGGCGCCCGCCTGACTCTCTGCCAGGCTTGAACACGTCTCGACCCGCGGGATCAGTCCCTCTCTTTCGGGGCTGCTCGGCTCAGCCAGGAGCTGCTCCCGGAGGCCGGGCGGGTCCCGCTGCTTGTGGTCAGCCGCCGCTTCTCACAGCCCAGCAGTGCCCCACTGCAATGACGGAGGACGGCTCAGTTCCCTCTCCGGAGGACAGACTGGATTCTGATGGGGGACGGACGGGGCCGACGGCGGTGCCCCTGCGCCGCCTTCCCCTGACCGTCCGGCATCCCCGAGGCACGGGGCAGGTGGCGGCGGGGATGTGGGGTGGCGGAGCACCGCTTTCGCCGCACGGAACCCCGCAGCTCCACCATCGCGCCGGCGCCATCATGGCAGCTCCGGGTCCATGGCCGCCCCCCCTGCTCCGCGCTCCCATTGGTCGGTCCGCCGAGGGGGGCGGGCACTCCGCGCGGGGGCCTTTCCCTCCGTCGTCGCACCGTCGTTGCGTCATCACTGCGCGCATTCCGGATGGCCCCAGCCTGGCTGTCCGCGGCGCTGCCCGCCGCCATGCGCCTGCTCCGCTTCCACGGCCCCAGGGCGGCCAGGCCCCGGCTGGGGCTGGAGGAGGAGGGGGAGGAGGAGAAGGAGAAGGAGAAAGAAGGAGAGGAGAAGGAGGGTGGGGATGTGGTGGACCTCAGCGAGGCCGAGCCCGCCCTGCCCCGCTCCATGCGGGCCTTCCTGGAGAGCGGCGAGCTGTCGGCTGCCTGCAGGTGGAGGAGCGGGGTCTCTGGGCGGGTGGCTGGGGCCCGGCGATGGCGCTGGGGAACTTGCTGACCATGAGGGGCTCCGTGGGCACCTTGACGTCCTGCTCCAGGCAGCGGTCGCGGTACTTCAGCCCCACGCAGATCACCTTCTCGGGGTCGTCGATGGGCACCAACAGCCGCACTCACGCGGTGCCCTGGGTTTTTCTTCCCTTCCTTGTTTGTGCGTGATGCTTTTGTAGGAGCTTCATAGGTGTTCAGGAAGTGCAAAATCTTCTGAGATATGAGGTGTCTCGAGAGAGCCCCATTGCATCCATTCCACTTGGGCTGTTTTGTTCCCTCCTGAGGCTGAAAGGGACTTCAGAACCCTACATAGAACTTGCTGCTGCTCCAGCATGGAAAGCAGAGATCATGAAGTGTGACTGCCATTGGGGCAGGGGGGAGAGGAGCTAAGACATTCATCTGCCAGCATGAAGTAGCAGGTCTTGAAAATGGTAATGGCTGTGGTAGGGCAATTAGCAGGACCGTCAGCAGTGAAAATGAATTACTTCTGTGGGACGGTCCTGATTCAGCTGACAATGCTGCAGGAATCATACAGCCTTCATGCAGCACATGAGGAGCTTGTTGTTGCAAAGCGGTGCTTTGCATCACTCTGACGTTCTGCCATGGACTCTTCTTCCTAGTTTTTGATGTATATGGAGGCATTGCTAAGGAGGACATAACAGGCAGCATTAAATCCGAGGTGTCAGGAGACCTGGAAGATGCTTTGCTGGCTGTGGGTGAGTGCTCTGCTTTTAAACCTTGTCTACAAAGTAATGAAATGATGAGAGGTGCTGTGAGTTCCCTTGATTGGCTGTTACATAGTTTCAGACATGGTTTGTCTTTGGTTACGGGCACAAAGCCAGGCTGGGTGGGACCTGGAGCACCCTGGTGTAGAGGGAGGTGTCCCTGGCAATTGCAGGGAGGTTGGAACAAGATGATCTTAGGGGTCCCTTCCAACCCAAACCATTCTATGATTCTATGCTTTACAGACCCAATTGGGTGAGAAGGTGTTGTGCTTTATAGTACAGTGTGCTTGGCCAAAGGATGCTTTGGCAGCAGAGGTTTGCTGTCAGGAGGCATGGAAGCCTTCCCGCAAATACTGCTGTGCACCAGGCACAGAGACGTCAGCTCCCAGCGTGTCACTGACTGTGGATGCCTGCACTGCACCTGCTGTTTGCTAGCCTGGAGTTGCATCTTGACAGAAGAAACAGCTGCACCGTGAAAGTGCTGCACAGCGATGTGGAAAACCTCCTGCTTTTCTGACCTTAATTCTCTTGTTCTTGTCTCTCCTTACAGTAAAGTGTGTGTGAAACAAGCCTGCGTACTTTGCTGAAAGACTGTATAAATCCATGAAGGTAAACAGATTGTGGAGTAAGATTGCTTGCTTCTTTCTCGCATTTTCATGCTCGAGTCAGCAGCATCATGGCAATCATGAGACGGGAGCTGCAGCCAGTCAGGAAACTGGCTTTTCTAGGAAAGCTCAGGCTTTTCTGCACATCGGGGCAATAGTCATACTCATGAGCAGGCTGCTAATGGATCGCTCCATTAATGCAGAAATGCTCTAACTAGGAACAGCTCCTGCACAAGACCGGGCACTGAGGCCTTTGTGTCTGTCGGTGATTCTCCAGAAGGTTCTGTGTTAGCTGTACGTGGTTGCTTTGCTTCCTAGGGCCTGGGAACAGATGGCAACACTCTGATCAGAGTGGTGGTGTTCCGCTTCAAGATAGATATACTGGATATCGGAAGAGAACACCTGACTATGTATGGGAAGTCTCTCTACTCCTTCATTAAGGTAAACTTGTTGATCTTAGACACAAAAAGTGGGATTTGCTGTGTGCTTTTAAGGGGATGTTCCCCCCTTGACACCTGTTGGGTGTTTTAGAGTGGCTGAGATTAGGCAGACATTACAAAGACATACTGAAAATGTTCCTGAATCTTCTTAAATTGTCTAGAAGAATACAAGCACTGCAAAAGAATTCTGTGTCTGAAGAAGAATTCTGCTTCAGTAGAACTTAAAAATTATTCATATTCCTTTTTTTTTTTCCTTTCTCAGTAAGTCAGTTTGCTCTGGCCTTCTCTCTTCCTCTCTTCTACTTTCTGTTTTTCTGCACTCTTCTCCCTCTTTTCTCTGCACCATTCCTTCCCTTCTTCCTGCATCTGCCCTTCCCTCTTCTGCTGTTCCCTCTGTTCTCCTCGCCCTCTCTTTCTTTCCCTTGCCATTTTTAGATCAGCTCTCCTTACGCATATCCTCTCTTCTGTTTTGCCCTCTTTCTTCCCCCCCTCTCATTCATCACTCTTCTGTTCTTCCCCCTTACAAGCTCCTCTCTTCCCTTTTTTCTTTGTTCTGCTCGATCTTTTCTCTCCTCTCCTTCTCTGCTCTCCTCTTTATTGTCCCTGCTCCTCTCTCTGTCCTCCACTTTTCCCTTCTTTCTTCTCATTTATTCACCTTTATATTCCCAGGGAGACTGCTCAGGAGACTACAGGAACGTTCTGCTGAAGCTCTGTGGCAGCGAGGATTGAAGGATTTCTGGGGTATGTCCTGCGTTAGGGGAAGGAGGGGATCATAAGGATTTCTCTCAGGTTTTTGTTTGTTTGTTTGTTTGTTTCTCTCATTAATTGCTATGAGTAGTGATTTTGATTAATTAATTCTCTGGTTGGGTAATGGCAGTTCCGTTTTACCCTAGTAAAAAAAAGCTTTGTTTTACTAGCTTTAACCAAATCTATTTTGGCTTTGTTATTTCCTTGCAAGCTGTCCTTCTCTTCTGCATTTACCAGTAAATCCTGTCAAATGAAGCAAATTTGGATGCAGAATGTAGGAATTTGCAGAGGGAGGAATTAACTTTGTCATTATATGGAGAGAATGCAGCCTGGCTTCAGCTTTTGGAAGATAATGAAACCCCTCCAAAAGAACCCATCTAAAGTACAATCAGTGTTGATGTCATAGTGGTCTTTTCCAACCTAAATGATTCTAGGGTCACCAAATCCAACCCCAACCCATTCCCACTAACCATGTCCATCAGTGCCGCACCTCCATGGTCCTTGCAAAGCTCTAACTTGACAACTTGCTCTCTGAGTGTGGAGCACAAACAGCCGTGCTGCACTTTGTGTGTATGTTGCCTGTAGGTCTGGAGTTGGGAAAGCTGCCCCAGTGACTGCAGAAGGAACTTCAGCTGCGCTATCATAGAATCACAGAATGGCCTGGGTTGAAAAGGACCATAACGATCATCGAGTTTCAACCCCCTGTTATGTGCAGGGTCACCAACCAGCAGACCAGGCTGCCTAGAGCCACATCCAGCCTGGCCTTGAATGCCTCCAGGGATGGGGCAGCAGGAGAAGTTCATCCTGACCAACATCAGGCAGTACTGCTTGGTCTGCACGTTACTGGCTGCCTCTGCATCTCTTCAGCTGCAGTACCATCTCTCAGGGAAGTCAGATGCAGTCACGCTCCTCTCTGAATTCTGTGCTTGATTAAATCCAAAGCAAATCTTTACACTACAATGAGCAAACCATGCTGTCTACCAAAGAGGCAGGGTTTGTGCCCCAGGATTTCAGGAAGAAGGACTGGTATCAGCCCAGGGCAGGATCTGGGTCCCCTGGGGACAGCAGCTACAGCCCCTGTCCAATCCGCACGGTGACCCTGAGCCATCCCTAGGGTGCCCTGTGACCTCCTCCTCTGCACAGCCCCACAAAGCACAAGGGAAGGTCTGGGAGGTGGCAATGCCTAGATGCCCCTGGAACAGGCCAGGAATGGTGCCCTCCATCCCATCCATCCCCAGGCCCTGATGCCCAGTCCTCAGGGCTCCAGGATCTTTCAGTGTCCCTGTTCCAGGGCCTCACCACCCTTACTACAGAATCACAGAATGGTGCTTGTCATAGAAAACTTCTTCCTTATGAAGAATCTAAAGAGTCCGTTCCCTCCTTTGTTACAGCCCCCCTTGAGATACTGAAGGCCACTCTCAGGTCTTCCTGGAGCCTTCTCTTCTCCAGGCTGCACAGCCTCAGCTCTCTTAGCCGTCCTTGGAAGGTGGTATTCCATCCCTGGGACCATTTTTGTGGCCCTCTTCTGATCACGCCCCAACAGGTCTATGTCTCTCCTGTACTGAGGACTCCACATCTGGATGCAGTGCTCACAGTGCAGAGGGGCAGATCCCCTCCCTCACCCTGCTGGCCGCGCTGCTTCGGATGCTGCCCAGGGTATGGCAGGCTTTCTGGGCTGAGGGCACTCTGCTGGCTCATGCCCAGTTGCCATCCATCAGTACCCTCAGGTCCTTTTTGGCAGGGCTGTGCTCCATCCTTACATCCCCCAGCTTGTACTGAAAGCAGGGGGCTGCCATGACCCAGGTGCAGGCCTTGCACCCGGATTCATTCAACCTCATGAGCTTCCTCTGGGCCCACTGCTCAGCATGTCTCTCTGTTCGCATCCCATCCTTTGGACGTGCGGGCTGCACCATGCAGCTTGGGGTCACCTGCAAATCTGAGGGGGCACTCAATCCCAGTGTTGATGTCATTGATGAAGATGTTAAAGAGCACTGGTTCCAGTACTGACCACCTGAGGGACACCACTGGTCTCCACCCGGACATGGAGCCCTTGACCACCACTCTGTGCATGCGATCTTGCAGCCAGTCCATCCAACAGTCTACCCATCAAATCCATATCTTCCCAATTTGGAGCTGCTCTTTTTGGTTCCGATCTGCGGGGCCTGCAAATCCACACAGTCCAATAACTGACGATCCCTTTCCTCCACCGGGCTGGAGGCAGGGCCCCTCTAGTTCTGCCTATTGTATTCATCGCTCACTTCTCATGAACGTGAACCAGTACACTTAACCCCAGAAATCAGATCCGACCATCCAGTCTGTCCGGAGAGCTGCCCATTAGAAACTGGAGCTGTCATTTTTTTTCTGGAAGAATCCCCTTTTCCTATTGTTTTCTCCTGCAACTCACCTGCCCGTGCATGTAGGACTGAGGTGGGTTTTCCATCCCACTTTCTCATATCCTCTCCACAGTCACACAGGTAAAACCACAGGATGTCATGTTGTGTGTAACTGCTATATCCTCTCTCCCAAGCAGCGAATGCTTAGTTCTAATGGATGAGACACTGGTTGTACAGACGGGAAGCAGGGCATATAGTCTTGGAATTGCTAGAACTCCTGGGGCAACTTCTCCACAGCTGAGACATAGGCCCAGAGGGATGAAGAAAGCCTATCTTCCTATTGCCAAAACAGGTTGGCTACTTCATTCACCTTTGGCCTTGGGTTCTCTTTCCAGTTCACTCCTGCCAGGGTGCTGGCATATGATGGTGATGCATTCTGTAAAACTCTCCACATAGATCTCATACATATGATTTCATCTGGATCTTGGGATAGTGTATTACTGTGTAATTTAATAACATACATCATCTCTAGAACAGCTAGTTCACTCACATACTGGATACCTCTCTCCATGGTGGCTCATTTGCCTGGGTTAGATACCAAGTCTCCCTTGAAAGGATCTTTCCCTCGCAGCTGACAAGGGTCCCCACCACTGGGAAAAAGACTGCGTCCCTTTCCCAGTTCCTCTGGGAATATCGCTTTCCCTAGAAAGACATCTCAGCTGCTTGGCTTCACTGCCCACTAAGTCCAGGCTACTCACCTCACCACCCCAGCACGGCAACAGCCCAGTGGCAATGTGCACATTTGGCCGATGGCCATAATCCTTTTGCGTATCGTGCAGCTCAGCCAGCATCAGAGCTCAGATGATTTATATCTCTCCCTCCTCCTCCCCATCTTCATCCTCTGTCTTACCAGGAGTTTCTGTCACACAGAATCACAGAACTGTTGGGGTTGGAAAGGACCTCAAGAAATCACTGAGTCGAAACCTCACGCTAAAGGAGGCACCCTACAGTAAGCCTCACAGGTAGACATCCAGATGAGTCAAGAGTATCTCCATAGAAGACTCCACAACCTCTCCAGGCAACCTGTTCCAGACCTCTGTCACCCTCACAGTAAGGAAGTTCATCAGCATGTTTGTATGGAACACAACATGTTGGAGTTTTACAACATTGCTCTTTGTCTTAGCACTGCACAACACCAAGAAGAGCCAGGCCTCATCCATTACCTGTCACCTCCCTTCAGATATTTACAAACATCAGTCAGTTCACCCTGCCCAAAAGCCACAGCCTGGCTCGATACAGCTGCTTCAAACCAGTCTTAAAATCTCCAGGAAAGGGAAATGTCACAACCCATAAATGAAGAATTGCTAAGGGTCAGAGTCCACAGAATACCACAAAAGAGGATCTCCAAGCAGAAGACCTGCTTAAATGAGGCTTGAGAGGGGCGGAGCCATGCTACAGCAGTTTGCACATGTGAAGTGCTTCCACCTGTGCTCCCAGGGCCGCCTATGCCCCTTCACTAGGTGCTCAATCACTGGTTCAGGCTTTGACTTAACTGTTCCGGTATAGTAACCCTTAATCATTAACCCTCACCAGAATAGGTATTCCTTAACCATAACACAAATGAGTAACACTTAACAGTTTGATTGAAAGAATAACCCTTGAAAGAATAACCCTTAACACTAACACACAACATGGTAATACTTAACCTGAACACTAACCCAGAAATGGAACCCTTAACTGTAACACCAAACAGCAACTCTTAATCGTTAACCCTAACTCTAAATGGTAAACATTAACACTAACCCAAATTGCTAACCCTTAACCATTACCCGTAATGGTAACCCAAACACAAATGGGTAACCATTAATGCTAGCCCCAAAAGAGGAATGTTCAATGCTTACTCACACAGATAATCCTCAACCCAAACCAAAATTGTAACCCTTAACACTAACCCAAATGGGAAACCTTTCTGTCCTAACCTGGGACAGTAACCCTCAAAACGTAACCCTGGCAGTAAATGGTAATTCCTAAACATAACCCCAAATGGTTAACCTTAACAATAACCCCAAATGGCAACGCTTGACCATTAATGCTAACCCAAATGGGTAACCCTTAATGCTAAAACATATTGGTATTTCTTAACCCTAACACAAATAGCAAACCCTTAACCCTTAAACCTAACCCCAAATGATAACCCCTAACCCTACAGAGTAATAAACCTTAATGCTTAATCATAAGCAAAAAGGGAAAGCCTTCACGCTTACACAATCAGGAAACTCTTAAACCTAACCCAAAAGGGTAAGCCTTAACCCGTATCCCTAACCCAAAATGTTAACCTTTAACCCTAAACTCAAATGGGGAACCTTTATCCCTTAACCCTAACTCAAAAGGGTAATCCTTAGCCGTAACCCAAAAGGGTAACTCTCCACACCTGAGAAGTACATAGTAACCCTCAGCACTTTCTCTGCGGTCTTCAAGGCCTGTACAAACACATGCCACCCTGTGAGTTCGTGATCTTAAAGGACACTCCCAACACAAGACAGTCCATTGTACCGTGATCTTCAAGGACCCTTCTAACTCGAGCCATTCCATGGTTCTGTGGTCTTCAAGGACACATCCAACGCAAGCCACTCCATGTTTTGTGATCTTCAAAGACCCTTCCAACACAAGCCATCCTGTGGCTCTAGGACCCTTCAAACTCAAGACATCCTAGGGTTCTATCATCTTCGTCTTCAAGAACAACTTCCAACACAAACCCTCCTGCGGCTTTATGATCGTTTAGGACTCTTCAAGCTCAAGCCGTCCTAGGGTTCTATGATCTTCAAGGATCCTAGCAATACAAACCCTCCTACGGTTCTGTGGTCTTCATGGATCCTTGCAGTACAAGCTATCCTTTGGTTCTTTAATCTTCCACTCTTCCAACACAAGCCATTCTGTGGTTCTACGATCTTAAAGGTCCCTTATAACACAAGCCATCCTCTGTTTCTGTCATCCCTTCCAACACAAACCTTCTTATGAGGGAACTTGGGGGTGTTGGTCGATGCTCAGATGAGCAAGAGCCAGCAGTGTGCCCAGGTGGCCAGGAAGGCTGATGACCTGCTGGCTTGTGTCAGAAACTGTTGCCAGCAGGAGCAGGGAAGTGATCATCTCTCTGTACTCAGCGCTGGTGAGGCTGCACCTCGAGTACTGTGTTCAGTGTTGGGCCCCTCACTACAAGCAGGAAAGCTGGTACAGGGTCTGGAGCGCAGGTGTTATGGGGAGTGGCTGAGGGAGCTGGGATTGTTCAGTCTGGAGAAGCGGAGGCTCAGGGGGGACCTCATCGCTCTCTCCCACTACCTGCAGGGGGGCTGTAGAAGGAATCACATAGAATCACCAACGTTCAAAAAGACCTCCAAACTCATCTAGGAGAATAATTTTTTCGTAATATTCAACCTGAGAGTGCTGAGGTATAATGCTCCACAGTCAGACCTACATGTGACTGTGGGGCCCTGATGTTCTTCCCATGGGCACACAAACACTCAATGACCATACTGGGAGGCAAAAAGCACAGCAGAAGACGATCCTCAGCTGCAGACGCTGATGACACTCATAGCAATAAGAGAGAAGTATGTGTGAAAGGCTTACGTTACAAAAGGAATGACTGATTGTCAGCAGAGATGTGGTCTAGCACTTGTTCTGCTGGAGCAACTCCAGTGTGGCCATAGATTTGCACTACGGAGCAAAAACAAATCTCAGCCGGAATAATACTGTCAAGCCTAAAACCAACATTCGGCTCCTAAAATCCTGAGTTGTTGGTTGAAAAATATTTCAGCCCTGATGGTGTGCTCAGTGGAGTTGTTTCTGTGCATATTGTCTCCGTTCCCTCTACTGCAAACAAAATGCATTCAAATCCCCAGGAAGAAGCTCATGAATACTGCCGCACCCTTCCCGATCAATCCTTCCAGACAGCTCGGCTTTTTCTAAGCAAAACATACCTATGGAAAAGTCTCAGGGGGGTAACCTAGAAGCCAGCGAACGCTGACCTCTTCTGGATACTTCTAGAAATGGCATCGAGGCATAACCATTGCAGCATACTTCTACGCAACGAGGCGTAACCGATCCCTTTTATTCACCTCCCTCGAGAAAAGGTCAACTCTCAGCCCCACTTTCATCTGCTTGGTGAGCTGGCTCAGTTCAGAGTTCTGCAGGAGAGCAAACAAGGTGCAGAAAGAAAGACTCCAGAGGTTACAGCTATGTTTCAGCTGTTAAGACTTACATCTTTTCCTTCTATGCTCATTTGCTCTTGTGCCTATGTGGAGTAGAAACAGATTGAAATAATTGAACTGATTGAAATCTTAAGGGTCATGCATGTTTGATGCAATACTGTGCAGATCCTAAATTGATACGGCTTATGGCAAGTAATGTAATTTACCACCAGGTCAAAAAAGAATTATGTTTCTTGAAACATATGATTTTGCACTACGGATATACACTATTGACTAGAGAAGGTATCATGACATCAAGACAAAGCTGCAAATGAAGCTCTCACTGAAAAGGCATTTATAAGCTGTGTTTCAGATGTCAGGGTCTTGAGTGCCCTCCCACCTTTGTTCCTGCAGCTAGCACTTTTCCTCACCAGCTACCACCTCCACCTCCCCACTCGTGTTGCTGCCCAGCACCAGGTAGCTCATTTTCCCCTGCTTCGACATCACCCATCACTTTCTGTCCTCCTTCCCTGAACAAATCAATGTGTCATTTAGAAGTCCGCCTGAGCTGAGCAGTCACAGCTCTGTTTCCTTTCCCTGAAGCTGGAGTACAGCCAGGCTACAGAGCAGCTAAGTAAGATAAAGTTGCATGGAAACAGATGTTAATTAAGAAGAAGAAATGTAGGCCACTCATCTCTTCTTCATAATGATACGGGCTCTGATTGAGGTAAACATCCGTGAAATCCATCAGATGAGATTTACTTCTGCCAATGTGTTTAAGGCCGCTGGAAGCAATGGCGTAGCAGTCTCTGGCATGCAGCTCTGGGGAAGGAGGCCTGAGGAAATCCCACAGATAAGTCCACACTGGCCTAAGTAGCTTTCCCACCGGATGTCTCCCTGTGGGGCTGCCAACACACTTCAGGCCTGGAGCTTAAACTGCATCAACTAGTCTTGAAACAGTGTCCTTAACGTAGCTAGGCTGTACTGGGAGAAAGAGTGTAATTTGGACTGAGCTGCATCCACACCAGCGGATGTCTTCTTAGCAAGGAATGGGAGCGGCCTACCAAAGGCAGGCAGTGCACGATGGTGGGAAGACGGTGTGTCTTCTGTCACAGCCTGTGCCTTCAGCTCTACTGGTGATGTCCCAGCAGAGCTGTTTTCCCCAGTCCGGGTGGAATGGTGGGAAGTGATGCAACAGGAGCAGCGAGGATCAAGAGCAGGCGACTGCTGCTGTGACTGCCAGGGGCTCATTTGAAGGAGCACAGTTTCAGCCCGCTAAGGCCTCAGTCACCTTCACAACACCCTTGAAAGGTGCTCGCTTACGCCGGGCTGCTGCGTATTCATGCTGCGTATGAATGCTGCATCATTCATATTTAAGGATAGCCACAGCCCTTCCTGGGTTTTAGGCTCATGCCATTTACTGGGGGCAAAAATAATCATCTTTATGCAAGTCCTTCTTACTAAAGCCCTGGCTGCCTTAGCAGTGATGCAGAATTCTTAGTCGAAAGGATGCCGAAGAGACGGAGGGGTTCCATGGGAGCAAACAAGCTGTAACACAGCTCACAACAACAACAACTGCTCACAACCAACATGGGCGTGGAATGGAACTTTTTGCTCAAGGCTGCTGCAGCCCACCTTTGTGCTCCCACGCAGTCATCTCCTTTGTGCCCTCCTCAGGTATGTCCTCTTACATGATAGCATAAAGCGAGATATGGGACACTGTCTGTGCAAACAGGCTGAAGTCAAGAGTCCGAGAAGTAGAGGGCTGAGCAATCACCAACTGTATGAAATACGGCAAGAGCAAGTGACTGCACCTAAGGCAGGAGAACCACGGATATATGCACAGACTGGGGGACACGTGGACGGAGAAGAGCTCTGTGGAAAGGGATCTGAGGGATCTGGTTGGTGATAAGTTGAATGTGAGTCAACAGTAAGCCCTGGTAATCAGAAAGGCCAATTGTATCCTGTTGGGCATCAGGCATAGCACTGCCTAATACGTATAAGGTCATTTGATTTGTTCAGCACAGAGCATAGGATAGATGCTATGACCACAGAGCTAATGTCATTGTGGCCTACAGCTTCCTCACAAAAGTAAACAGGGAGGAAAGCAGGGATCACTTTCATCTAGCGACCAGCAATAGAACCTGAGGAAACTGCATAAAGCTGTGTCAGGGGGAATTCAGGTTGGATATTAGAAGAAAGTTATTCACTGAGAGGGTGCTCGCTCTTCTGGGAGTTGACGTGAGCTGGCAACTATCTCCAGGATTTTCCTTCTGCAGATGACCCATCATCAGGGCTTCCCTCAGGCTGCTGGGAACGGCACGTGCAGCAGTAATGATCACAACCTGTGAGGCTCACGCAGCCTCAAGAGTAGAGGCCTTACAGAGATATCTTGTCAAATCAGAGGGCAGTCACCAAACTTAGGAAATTTAACAAGAGCAACTGCCAGATTCTGCACCTGGGACAGAAAGAGACTTAGCTCTAGTAACTAAAGTGAATGTGACTTTAGGCTGTAGAGAGGTTTTATCCGCTTGGCTTGCTTAATTGCAGCACGTTTCACATGCGTGGATAACATGTGCAATAGCATCCTTGACCCAGACCCCATTTCCATATTGCATCTCTTCCTCAATGGCCTGAGGTGTTACGGATGCACGTAGATGGAAATAATTATCTCTTAGAGTTGCTGAAGCACTGTAGAAGTTTTCCAAGAGAAGCTGTGGATGCTCTGTCCCTGGAGGTCTTCAAGGCCAGGGTGGATGGGGCTCTGGGCAGTATGACCCAGTGGGTGGCATTCCTGCCCACGGTAGTGGGCTTGGGGTTATAAGTTCTTTACCGTCCCTTCCAACCCAAGCCATTCTATGATTCTGCATTTCTATGACGTAAGCACCGGCCTCACGCAGCCCTGGTGCAGTGTAACACAAGAGCTTCAGGCCGTGGGGAGCTGCCACCCAGAATCACAGAGTTGTGAGGTCACAATGCCCCATCCTATGGCTGTGCTATGCTGTGCTGTGAGCTCACAAGCTGCGACGCTGTCCTGTGCTGCAGGCTTCGCTCTGTGAAACACTCACTGTGGCTGCAGCGGTGGTGGTGGAAGCATGGTGCAAGTGTGGGGGGCCATGGCCCCTGCCCGCCTTGTCCTCTTCCTCCTACTGATGGCCATGTGTTTCCAGGAGACCTGTGCTGCTCCATGGCGAGCACCGGGAGCAGGTGGGTGGGCAGAGATGGGACCCAAACTGAGCAGCACTGAGGGCAAGAAGTCAGGCTGTGTCCCCACGGCCCTGTGCCACACTTCCCTGGGGCCTGCCTTCCATGGGGGTGGTGTTGGGCAGAGGGTGATGGGCAGTACCACAGGAGCCGGGTAAGAGCCCGTGGCAGAGCTGCTCCTCAGGGCTGGCTCCAGCCATGCCGGGCCATGGCTCTGCTGCTTGCTGGCTGGAGCACATCCTGGGAGATATCCTGGGGAGAGCTCAGAAGATGCGTGCTGGAAAAAGAGCGAGCATTTGTGCTCCAGGCTCATGGTATTCCGCATAGATGAATCCCAGTTTCCAACAGAGCCACAGCCCACAGCCCAGAGGAAGAGACAGACATGCTTTCCTCCGGTGCTTCAGTGTGACCTTCCTGTACGTCCGAGGCCTCCCAGTAAGAAAGCCCCGAGAGGCTGTATCTTCTTCCATGCGGTCTGTGAGGGATGTGGCACATGGCCTGGAGAGAGTATTGTGTACGCTGCCAGGTGCCAGCCTACAGGTCATCCTGGACACCCTGCAACTTTCAAAATCATGACCTGAGTCCTTCTCCCATCCCGTTCCACGACCCACATGCAGTTACTGAGAGAGAAAGAGATCACTCCGTGCAGTGGGAACTTCTCTCATCTGTTCTTGATTCTAGATGATGAGCTCAGAGCTCCCTTTCCAGGTGATCCTTTGGATTCGGATTCTGTGCGTGTGCCCGTGGGACAACCCAGAGGTAAGTTGTGAGTGTCTGTCTCCTTTAAGGCAGAAACGTTCATGCTCTCATAATTTACATGGGTGAAATTTTACTGAAGATCCTGTCAAGGTCTTCCTAATGTGCTTACGCCTTGAAGGGCTTGCACAGATAAGTCATAAGTATTTTGTTACTTGGAGAGCTGCCACATTTCAGTGGGAAGGTTACTGCTGCCCCTCTTCAGCTGAGAGAGCCCAGACCTTCGTATTTGGGCCGTGTCATTCCCTGACCCGCCGCCAGACCTTGCAGGTCTCTCAGGGAAAAGGAGGCCCCCACATGCAGTGGAAGCTCTCCTCACCTGTATCTGTTCACGCTTGTGTCTACAGGCCCTGCTGGTGAATCAGCAGAATGGAATCCTGTCTATGAGCCTGAGGGGGATGCTGGAGGTAAGTCACCAGTCTTCCTTTGTTCATATATTTGCCTGGGATAGTTCAGCAAGGGTTCCGCTTTTCACCAGCCAGCAGGTTCTTCTCCCCGAGAAGCATGGATGGTCATTGTTTCTTGGGTGCTCCGTGCTGTCAGCGTTGCGTTGGCTTTGTCTCTGTATCTCCGAGGTCTCCCAGTAAGAAAATTTCTAGGGGCCGAGTGTTCTTCCGTGAGCTCTCTGAGAATTGTTTCCCATGGCCTGGAGAAAGTATTTGGAAAGCTGTGGAATACCAGCCAGCAGGTCACCTGGCCTCTCTGCAACTTTGGAACTTTCCCCCCCACAGCATTACCTGAGTGAGCCCCTTCCATCACCGCAGGTCACTAAGGAAGAGAGAGATGGGCACATGCAATAGGAATGTTTCTCCTCTGTCCTTGATTACAGCTGTGCCTCCAGGCAGTGGCTCACCAAAGCCTAGGTTTAATGCAGTTGAGTTTAGAGCTGGGGTGAGCTCCAGCTCTGGGCAGTTCCACACGGGGTTAGTTCTGTATGATGGTGGTGCCCCGGCAGGCACCCAGGAACTGTTTCCAAGGTGCTCCTGTGTGGAAGGGAGAGAACAGTGTCGTGAAGGAATCCCCCAGCTTAAATTGCATCTTGTGTCATTCTGACTGGAAGGATGTTTAATGGGAGTTGCTCTGTCCTGCATTTCTTTGCAGATGTGACTGGAGGAGGTGATCCAGGTTCCCCTCTAGGTTCTGGGACTGAATCTCCAGCAGATCACATGGGTATGTCATGACTTTGTAATTCCTTAGAGAGCTTTCATTGCCCATTTCAGTGCCATTTCATGGCACGATCTCCCGTATACTCCACTATTCAGTGATGCTGTAGAGTATGACTGAAACTTTTCATGGGTCTTTGGTTGCAGAAGTGCCCCCAGGGAAGGCCTGGCCTGATCCTTGGTTTCCTCCTGCACTGGAGCCCTGCTGGAATCCCAGCAGGAGTAGTTTGTCTTTACTGACTCCACTGACTCCCCACTGGTCTTCAAAACTTCCTGCACATGATATTTAACTTCATACATTCTGTCTAGGTCCAGAAGAAGGAAAGGATGAATCCAAAAGAGTAGAATACTCCCAGGGCTCATCCCATCTCCTAAATGACCTGCTGAAGGAAATGGAGAATGCAGCGCGTGGTGAGTATACTTCAGTGTGTTCACTGAGACTTGGGAAGCTGAGGTCTGATATGCATGTGTGGATAAGCTGTAGCCTGCACAGCAGGAAGGGATCTCTCAGAGCCGTGCTGTGGTGGTGTTCCATGTAACACCTTGCAGGCACTGTCAAGCACCAGAGATGGTCTGCTGCCACTTCTGCATCCAGCCAAGACCCAGAGACAGCTGCTCCCCCAGCATGACCATAACTTGTCAGAGCTGCTTTGTGCAGGCATTGGCAGCCCGGTGGCAGCAAGTGGCGAGTGCTGTGCTTCTGTTCATACAAAGCCCTCTCTGCTGCTGAGCAAGTTCAAGGCAGGAGGAGCATCCCAAGCAGGGCTGGCTGTCTTTGCTAATCCTGGAAACGAGGTGGAGATGCTGATTCTGGAGATGTTTCTGCTTGAGCTTGAATTTCAGCCTGCATCTGCTTGGCTGTGATGGGTGGAACACGATGGTTGGTGATGCTCACAGCACAGTGCGTGAGGGCCCTGCATAGGAGCTGATTCCTCGGGAGGCGTGAGAGGTTTCGGCACCCTCCAATTCCTGGGAGGGCCCAAATGCCCTTGGGCAGCGGAGGGGGTCGCAGTGGCTTTGGGGGGCTGGGACCAGCAGACTTTGCCTGAGCTCAGGATAGGAGTAGCTCAGTTCCTGATGAGAACACATCACATCCAATCCTACTGTCCTCTTTCTTTCTAAAGGGACTGACCAACAAACTGCACAGGACGTGCTGCAGGAAGGCAGCCATCCCACGCTGCCAGTCTGGGACAGAGGAACGCAGATAGCGCCAACGACTGGCATGCCAGGTAATTTCTGTCCTGTGGTCATCCAGAGTCACTAACCAGAGTCAGTGTGTGCCTGCAGGCTCTTCCTGCCTGCTCTTGCACCCCAGGTCAGCAGCCAAACCTGAGCATATGAGCACAGAGCACATGTAAAAGAAGCCAGGGGTGGCTCTCTGAAAATGGCTGACCTCAGTGGGGTTTGGTGAGTTGTTCCAGCAGCGTGCCGGAGAAGATGCATGCAGACCTCTGTGACGCTGCTCACCTCCCACTGCTCCCAGTTCCCAGAGAGTTGTGAGCTTTGCCCTTTTGGATGAGCGGGGTCCTGTGTGGTAGGAGCGTGCAGGAGTATTTTTCCCCTGGGCTGGCTCCGGCTGTGCCCTGTGCTGGCTCGAGGCTGACCTTCAGCCTGAGGGGTGTCCTGTGGGAGAGCTCAGGACGCGTGCGCTGGGGGAAAGTGTGAGGGCTTCTGCTCTGCAGTGCTCCCCGCAGACAAAGCCCAGACCCCAGGGCAGAGCCCCAGCCCTCAGCCCAGAGGAATACGTGGGCAGTGCTGGTGCAGCCTCACCCCACCCAACGAGAAGTGGAAGCAATCCTTTTTGTTGTCTGGTGCTTAGACACCAGAGACAGAGGTACCCACTGATGAAAATCTCCTGGGTCCATAAAGCACACCGAGAGATTGTCTGTAGTGCAGGTGAAGGTAACGTGGGACACTGTCTCATTTCTTCCAGGGATGAATGCTGGGAAAAGCACAAAGGCTGCTGTTCACAAATCTGTGCGAAAGCGCCGCATCGCAGCGATGGTACTGTTCTCAGCTGTGCTGCTGTCTGCACTGTTGTTGGCCTGTGGTGCTGCGTTATGGATGTGCAAAAAATACCTGTGAGTTGGCTTTTCCCCAAAACACTTTATTGCTGCATTTGGCAAGGAGGCATTTGTGGTGCCAGGACCCTGGACGGCCAAATCAGTTGCTGGCAGTACACTGCCAGGACTCACGTTGCAAAGTCTTTCAAGTTTCCCCTTATTTCCTGTCAGTGAGTAGTGCTTTCTGAAACTCATTCTCACAGAGTGTGCAAGAGAGAAGAAAGAGCAGCAGAACGAGCTCTTCCTGATACCAACTGAGAGAGTGTTCCAGCTGGAGATGAGGGCAGAACGGAGCTGGGAGAGGCAACAAGAGAGACTCCTGCCCAACCAAACCAGAATCTCAACAATAGTTCCAGTCCATTCCATTCTACCATCCAAGATACCAAAGGTCTTCAAAGTCATCTGGAAGACCTGGAGCGTGAACTCAAAGCCAAAAAAGAAGTCCACGGGAACAGTCCTGAGTGCTGCTTTCTGTCAGAGGACAGCCCTGAAGCTGAGAGCGGAGAATCAGCAGCAGAGCCTTTGTCCTTCACCCTGCATTCTCCAGGACAAGTATCAGCAATAATTCCAAGATTCTTAGCTCACCATAGCTACAGTCCTTTTGAGGGTCGTAGTGAGAACCCAGAAAGTGAGCTTCCTCTGACTGCTGGACAGTATTGTTTATTGTCTTTGGAGATGTGGATGAGAATGGCTGGTTTCTGGGAGAGCTGACAGATGGCACAAGAGGACTGGTCCCTTCCAATGTGGTTGTGGAAGTTTCCGATGATGAACTGGATACAACGATGCCTCTAGAGCTTTGTGATCTCCTGCTGGACACTGATGATTAAGTGGATGCAGAGATTCCATAACGCAGCAACATCCTGTAAAAATTCCTGCACTGATTCGTCTGCAAGACTACCCCCTGCTCCACTAGATGTTCAAGTGGAGTGTGAGCAGGATGTGGATGAGCTCCTTCAGGAGCTCTGTGGTGACTGACAGTGTAACTGCATAGTCTTATTATATATTAAAAACAAAAAAAAAGAACAAAAAAAAACCCCAATAAAACAAACAAACAAAAAACCCAACACTGTTCTTTTTCTTGGATACATTGATGATACTTTTTCCAGCTGAGACTTTGCAATGAGTCTTGAAGCAGATTTGAACTGGTAGAAGTTGGCAGTGTCTGCATTCCGTTCTCCTAATTTCCTTGCTGGTCGGAGTTAACGTGCCCTGCATCCGTTCCCCAGCTCCAGCTGCCTCCTGAATCATGAGAGCAGCCTTTCCATATTGTGAAAACAGCCTTTTCACATAGTTGGAGTGAATTCATGCTGAAGGACAAGATGCTTGTGGACATGTAAGCTCAGGAAAAGAATGTAGACTCCATGGAAACTTGCTGCCAAACAACACTAAGAAAGAAGAATAGACTCCTGTTGTTGAAGATGGAACAGTAAAACAGATGCCCCAACAAAACACAATGCCAGTACAAGCTGGTTGGGGCTACTCCCCCTGAAAATGCTGGAAGTTCACAGCGAGGTAGACTACTAGCCCTCATTCAATGACTAGCAGAGACCCCCACCATGTTTTTAGGACACGTGCTCAAGAGGGTGGGACAATATGTTAATAATTTCTCAGAATTCCAGCCCATCTTCATGGAATGTAATGAATATATGTATGCAATGTCTTTAAATACGTAACCATTGCTTTTCTCGGTGTGAGAGGTAGGAGGAGATATCCCCCTTGCATCTGGTGCCATAAGGAGCATACCTGGTTTATGACCTTACGTGAGTTATGAGTTTGATTCCACACATCACTCCCTTCACTATTAAGAGGACAAAGAACTTCTGTCACAGAAGGATGCCCATCTGCAAGGCTTACGTTTCATGCTTCTTCCTTCCTCTCTGCTTGGTAAAACTCCATGCTGGGATCATTTGGAAGGAAGGCTTGGTGTTCTGATTTCTTGGACAGTCATTACCTAAAGCCTGGAGTGCCTCTGTCAAGTGTGGCGGTGCAACTCCCGCTCCCCACACTCTCCCCCTTCTCTCAGGCCTCTCAGTGCACTTCTTCTCCTCAGACAAAAGGCGGAGAACCAGTACATGGAGGTACTCCTCCTCTTCCCTTGCCCCTGCTTGCCTCTGGGTAGCAAGGAGCAATGAATTGGAACATTAGGGGATGCCCTTGTTGTATCTGACTCCTGCTTTGTGCCCCATAGCCCAGGAACAAACCTGGAGACAATGATCTCCTGGCAGCCTGGGACATGTGTACATGAATCACGGCCCAAGTGGGGTAGCTTGGAATTTGTGAGTCCAGCAAGTTCTGGACTTTGCACAACTGGTGGAAAGAACCAGATGATTTTGCCATCCAAGGGGGCTGGTATGGAAAGTACCCATCAGATCTCAATCGTCTCAGACCCTATAACTAGAGATTCTAAGCAAGTGTTAATATTTATAAATATCTGAAGGGAAGTGGGAGGAAAATGGATGAGGCTCTTGGTGATGTGCAGTGGTAGGACAATGAGCAATGGCCCAGAACTTGAACACAGGAAGTTCCACGCAAACATGTGAAAGCCCTTCTTTATGGTCATGGTGGGGGAACACCGGGACAGGTTGCCCAGAGAGGTGGTGGAGGTTATGACCAGCATCTCCTCTGGGTTGGGATGCCTCTTAGGTACTGCCAAATCCTCGAGGCCATCTACCAGTGGAGGCCAGGGCAAAGGCGCCCCCCTGGAGTCAGACTTGATTATGATCTGATGAGGAATGGTGGTGGCCTGTTGTATTTGCTCCACACTCAGGTAGACGCAAATTGTAAGCAGAAGTCAACTTGCATTTCTTCCATCCACCTCCCTACTTATTTATCTGTTTTAATGATACACATTTGTTTCACAACTGTGGATGCTGAGATATTTTACTTTTCCACACTTCTTTTGTGTTTGAGTGTATGTTTGTGTACGAGTATCTGTACATTGATTTGGGATGTCCTGTTATTACGATAGCACGAATCTTGTCATCTGCAAATCCGTAATCAGGTCCCTGCTTAATTGTCACACATTTCATTAAATCACGTTATTAACCTCCAAACTGGTCCTCTGACCTGTCTTGTGTTATTAAGAGCTCTTAATCTGCTGTTAAACAGAACCGAGTGAAATGCATTTGCCATTTCCTGCAATGCCAAATTGGAGGAGATGGCAAGATGATGAGCAAAGTCACCAAATACTTACAAAAACAAGATGTCCAAACAAAGCCTGTATTCCCTGAGGTTTTGGCTTATGATTACTGGCATAAGCGGGAAGAGGTAGAAAAGCAGTTAGCTGATGCTGGAGGCACAACTGGATGGGAAAGGTAGATATAATCTACCAAACGTTGGAAGTGTGTCTGAAACCTGCCTGCCAGGGGAGGGGGAAACTGAACCACAAAGTACAGGAGCTGTTATTGTCATTAAAAATGCTTTACTCCTGCTCCTTCTTATTAGGGCACCTTTGGCTGTGAGAGAATGAGACTCTGCAAGTAGGGTGTAGAATAAATGCAGTGCAGTTACTTATTGACCAGTGCAACAGCAACAACAAAAGAAACACAGAGAAGCGTGAGTTTCAGAAAGGATTAGTGTGCTCAGCACTCAGCAAAAAGCCCCCGAGTCACTGCTGGCACACAGGCGTCAGCCTGGAGGGGTTGGATCAGCTCCCTGCAAACAGCCCTTGTGCTGCTGCACTGCATGGTGCCACCAGCTCCAGCACCCAGACATCACACAGGTTACTCCTTCAGCGTTTTTTGCCTTTCTCTTCAATTCCCATGAAACTTTTTGAAGCCTTGGGCACTGAACAACTTGGAAAAGATTAAACAAAATATCCTAAAGGGAATCTCCCTCCCTATTTTTTAGAGATGTAGAGGGGAACTCTGGGCTCCAAAGGAAGACACTATGTGTTGGGCCAGTGTCCTAACTGACCCTAACTGTGGTTTCACAATGGGGAGGGCCACACAGTAGGGCTGTTGGACAAGCAGCTCTTCCAGAATCGTGGAATTGCTCTCATCTCCATTGTTTCTGTCATTTGACTGTTCCAGCCCCTAAACCAATAGCGATCTCCCTGCTTGAAAGAGGGGAAGACCTGTGGATCCCAGACATGCAGAGCCCAGAGGCTGTGACAGGAGACCTCCGCCCAGGTGAGGCAGTGGAGGGAAGGAGGAGGCTAGGGCCTGCAAAAGCCATCTCTGTGCAATATTTTGAGCACTCTATGCTATTTCTAGATTTCCTCCGTCGTCCAGCAGGAGATGGGACCACAGCTATAAAGGAAAATCTGCAGAAAAGTGGTGTGGCCCAAAGGCAATGGGGTAGAGTCTCTGTGGGAACAACCAGAAGAGATGTGCAAGGGGGCCTGGTGCAAGGAGAGCACTTCAAGAAGCCACTGGGTAACCATCCGGGAGAGAGGGCGAGGGGCCCCCTGGATTGCAGTACAGGTCAAAAGCAGCACGAAGACCCAAGGAGCAAGGAAGCATGCCAGAAGAAAAGTCAGAATTCATGTGATGAGTGCGGGGAAAATTCCAACCTCGTTAACCACCTCCGCATCCACACAGGAGAGAGACCCTACAAGTGCTCCGAGTGTGGGAAGGGCTTTATAAACAGTTCTAAACTCAGCTTCCACAAGCACATCCACAGAGGAGACAGACCATCACAGTGCCCCAGGTTTGTGAGAACCTTCACAAGCAGTTCCTGCCTGATGACCTACCCGCACGTCCACCCAGGCAACAGAGGCTGCAGTGCTCCAAGGGTGGGAAGACCTTCAGCCAGAGCCCCAGCCTGGTCAAAGCCTGTGACTTTGCACAGTGATGAACCTTACAAATCCCTTAGGCAGAGGAAGAGCTCGGGGGCCAAAGTAAATCAGGGTCCCCCTTCCTTGCATGGGAATAACCCACACTGCTTTCTGGAGACACGGTGTTGAGTGCGCATGCAAAGGAGGGTCCAGAGTAGGTTATGGCAAAGATACTGGAGACCCATGGGATGTCAGCAAGTGGGTCATTCTGCCGGGTGGCACAATTCGGCCACGCCTGCGTGCAGGGAGATGCCCGGGGAAGTCACCTCTTCTCACCCTCAGAGAAACCCATATGCCGTGGGGCAGCAGGTGAGGACCCAAAGGAAGCCTCAGCTGTATTGAGAAGTCACCAGGGAGGAAGAAAGTCTGTCTACAAGGAGTGTGGGGAGAGCTTCAGCTGCAGCTCCACCCTCGGCAGACCCCAGTGAAGCAACACAGGGTAGAGCCTCTTTGAGTGCCTTGACTGCAGGAAGAGGGATGTCCAGAACTGGGAGCTCACTGCACACCAGTGGATCCACGTTCAAAATGCTGTGAATGTGCAGCCTGTAGGAAGAGCTTCAGGAACTGCTTGACCTTCGTGAGGTGCCAGAATGTCTGCACTGGGGAGAAGCCGTGCACATGTGTGTGCTAACGAGTCCACATGGCAAGAAGCCTTACAAATGCCTTGAGTGTGAGAAGGGCTTTATGCAGAGTGCAGAGCTCCTCACTTGCAGGAGACGGCACTCGTGGAAGAAGTGCTGAAAATGTCCCGAGTGTGGGAAGAGCTTCAAGCACATCTCCAACCTGGTCAAGTACCAGAGGTACTCAAGGTAGAGACCTTAGAAATGCCTGCAGTGCAGGAAGAGCTTCATCCCAAGCTTGAACCGCATTACACATTGCCTAATCCACAAGAAAGGAAGGCCCTACGTGTTTCTTGCCTGCAGGAAGTTTCTTTCAGGCCTCGTTTCTCATGGGAAAACACCCACTGGAGAGACCTTGAGGATGCTGGAGACCCCACAGATGAGGGAGACCCAGATGCTTCTCACCACACATGAAGAGGTTGCAAAGGAGATGGCATCGCTGACGCTCTCTGGATAAGGGACTTAACATCCCCTTTTCTCTGTGAGGTCTCCTTCACACCATGGAGTGCAGTCTCAGCACCCACTTTGTCACAGACTTCAAGCACAAACACCGTAAGCTCCAAATGTAACACATTCTACAAGGAAGGGGAGAGGCTTAAGAGATTAAAGGGATTTATTTCAGTGTAGAATGTGTGGTCCCGAGGGACAAGGAGCCAAAGGAGAAGATAAGGAGAAGCAGGAAAGGCAACAGAAATTGTGGTGCTGATGGTGGGGACTCTCCTGTCACAGAAGCCTGACTGGCCAGCAGATGGAGGAGGCTGTCTGGGACAGGAAGCGCATCCCCAGACTGCTCATCCCAGCAGGAACTGGACAGGGCAGGGGGGCAGGGGAAGGGGGGGCCGAGGGAAGGTAGCTGGAGTGGTGGTGCGGGGTCACTGCCTCTGCAGCGCCCGGCTGGCCTTCAGGAGACGTGCTGGCCAGCAGCACCATGAGGTCACCAAGTGCATCAGCGGTGACATCACAGGAGGGGGCAGGCGAGGAGGGAGGCAGAGCCCCACCTGGGTGCTGGCTGCAGGTCCTGAGCATGGCAGCCGGAGGGCAAGGCTTGTTCCTTCTCATCTGTCCCTCCCTGAGCACACAGAAATGCTCCCTTGCCCTTCTCAGGGAACCTGAGAGGCTTGTCCAGGGCAGCTGGACACAAGAGGACATTGTAGAACTCTAAGGAGAGCAGCACTCGCCAAAGCGGGCTGCTGCTGCCCACGGCTGTAGCTCCAGGGAAGCAGCAGCCACGACTCAAAGGCAGCAGAGAGGGAGCACTCACTGGGCAGTGAGAGGCAGCTCTGATGGAGCAGCAGCCCTGGTGTCCGTGTGGCATTTGGCTCTTAGTTCCTGACACCCTGAGCATGCTGGGTGAGCATGCTGAGGCTCCTGTCCACGATCCAGAAGAAACGCAAGGTGTAACCACCCCGAGCATCTCCATGCCCTTTGGCAGGATGCAGTGCTCTGCAGCAGCCCACCACAGGTCTCTGGGAGATCCCACCACCAGAAGGACATCTCTGGCAAAGCTCTTCCTCGGGCCCGGGGTCCCTCCAGAAGAAGAAGAAGCAGGCAGAGACTTACTGAGACAGCAAACTCTTCGGGGGCGCTGCTGACTTCCCCACACGGAGAGACTGCCCTGGAGATGTGCCAGATGGTGAAAGCTCTCGGCTGGATTTTCTCTGGCAGCCGGATGACCACATGGCCCTGAGATCCTTGGAAAGCCCAGCAGCTGCCAGGAGAAATGTCAGGCAGCAATGAGAAAGACACGTCCATCAGCAGCGAGGCAAAGAGCCAACAGAGCTGGCTGTTCCTGTGGCAAGGAGCACAGAGTTTGCTTTCTCTATGGGCTGCCATTCTCCTCGTAAATGAACACTAGTCAAGGGACAGGAGGGGAATATCAAACGGTTTTGACAAAACATTTGGAGTCAAGCACCTTTCTCTGCTTGCCCAGAGCCAGCAGGGCAGCCCTCCCCAGCATCTGTCAGCTCATCACCCTCCCAACACTGTGCTGGAGCTGCAAAGACCAGTTCAGCCCTGGCCCTTCTTCAGGCTGCTCTGGCTAAGCAGGCCAGGGCTGGGGCTGGGAAATGTCTCCCACAGCTTCTGCAGACCAGTGGACCCACACAGCTCCCACTACCCTGCCACTCTGGAATGAGTCCCTCAGAAATGAGGGCTGCCAGCAGGGCTGCCAAGGACCAAGTTCCTCAGCAAACTGCCACCAAGAGATGCGGGCAGGTGGCAGCAGCTGGGCCCAGCTCAGTCCCCTCCTGATGGGAGGGTACAGCTCCCAGTAATGGCAGGTGGCAATAATGTGGGGAAGAGTGTGGGCTGAGCAATGCAGCTGGGCCAAAGGACTTAAGCCATTCTAAAACTCCTTCAGATATTTCTCCGACAGAAAGCAGAGCTTGGCAGGCTCTGGGGAGTACCAGACACAAAGCTGAGGGTAGTGAAGCTGTCTGTCTACCTGTGGTTTTCAGAGCCCAATCGAGCATCCAGATGTAGTTTTCAATCACCTTGATTGCATCTCTTGTCAGCTGCAGAATTTCCTAGCAACAAATTGGGAATGGAGAGAGAGCAGTGAGCACAAACACAAGAGGAGATCAGTGTGACCAGGGAGTCCTAGCAGAGAGCGAAGGAAAGACTCCATGTCCGTCCAGAAATCCGGCAAGATCTTCCCGAAAGTATGCCCTGATGAGCCACTGGACTCCAGAGACACAGCAAAGGCCGTCTTTGGGTCCTGCCTGTTCCCCTTGTTGCCATCCTTCTGCCCACTCCAGAACAGCCTGGACAGGCAGTAGGATCATGCCAGGCCCTCTAGTGGTCCAGCTGCAGCAGGCCTGGAGAATGGCCCTTCCAGCTAAGCCTGACCTGCAAGTCTCTTGGAAGGGACAATGTCCAAGCCAAACCCAGCAGGTGCCTGGCTGGGGCCCAGCCCAGGGGGAATTCACAGCGCTGTACAGAGCACTCTGATCCCAGCTGTACCATGCAGCTAGCACCAGCTGCAGCTCCCAGTGAGGGGAGCAGAGCAGCTCCAAGACACAAGAGAGGTTGAGCCCTGAGAGCCAAGTGTGGGGCGGGTAGCCAGAGCACAGAGCTGTCTCTGGAAGGAGCCAAGAGGAAGCAGGAGGGAGCAGCACCATTACCCCTCTCTTCTCCTCCTGGATCCCGTTGTTGCTGAGGACATCACCCACTGCTTGTAGAATGCTCTCCTTCCCGGCAAACATCTGAGTAATATTCACGTTCAGCTCCTGCCTTTTCTGCTTGAGCAAAACCAGTGAGATCCTGAAGGCAAAGGGAAAGCAGGTCTCGTTCAGCGTCCACCCTGCAGGTCGGAGCTCAAATGCCGTGAGGTGAAGGGTTATGGGGCTTGTACCCTTCCTTATCCCCCAGCCCCTTTTGTTCCTTCGGTTTGCCAAGGACTCCCTTCCACTATCATGGGTACAGATGGGAAAGGTTGGAGCCCTAGGCACGAGGCAAAGGAATGCAAAGAGCACACAGCCAGCTGAGGCCATGCTACAGAGCCAGGTGCATGGCAAGAAAGTGTTCTTACCCCAGAGACAGGAGCTCATCCACAGGTCCTGCTAACACTGCCTGGAAGAGAAGGGTATTCGATGGGAGAAAGCACAAGGAGCACGGCCAGGGCTTCCAAAGGAGCTTCCCGAGGAACCGCTGGCAGAATTTCCTGCTGCTTCCCAGCAGTTTGCAGAGGCTCCCTGCCCAAAGTTGGGCTCTTTAGCCAAGGGCAAACAGTCCTTGTAGAGCAAGGGGATGATCACAGCCTGTCACTAGCAGTTACAGTCTGGCTGAAAGGCCACGAGTTGGGAAGACCAACAGGGAAACGTGCGAAAAGCAGCTGAATTTCAAGGGAGAGACATGAAGCCGACGAGTTCATCACCCTGCAATTACCAGCCCAAAGCTAGGGACGTTTTCACTACCTATTGAAAGAGGCAGCACCATTTTTAAAAAGTTATTCTTGTTTTTATTTTAAACAAAAATATTTTGGTTGTATTTAGTATATATTTCAACAGAAAATAAAATGTGGAATACGATAATTACTAAAGGCATACCGTAAGTTCAGCTAATCAACATTCCAAAACAGGTATCGAGCTGTTCGGAACCAACTGCAAATACAGCACAATCCCACCTCTGAGTGGGATTGAGCAGGTATGTCTAATCAGCGCTGCGCACACGCCAGATGCAGGGGGGGATATGCCCACCTAGCCTGCATGCCGGAGGGCAAGAAAGGCACATACTTAAAGACCAAGCTGCTTACATATGCATTAGATGTCCAAGAAAAGTTTGGGTTATTACAATGAGTCCCCAGAAGGACTGACAACCCCCTCCCCCCCGCCCCAAGTCTCAGCTCTTTTACACACGCGTGTCTCTCGGTGGTCTTTCTGATGAAGGTCATGGTGCTATTTTCTTGGGCTTGGGTTACGATGGGTGGCTCTGATTGGTCGTCTCATCAGCCACAACTCTGTTCACCAATCCGCCGCTTCTTTGTTAATTTGTGGTTTTACTGTTTGAGCCTGCTACCTTGCATTCCAGAGATAGGGGAGCTAACGATGTTACGTGCAAAGACAGGACACCCGCTGTCTGCACTAACTGTCCAAGTCCGTAGAAAAGCATCTGTTATCAGCAGTGAGAACCTGGCTTAGCAAGGTCAGATCTGCAGCTGCCGATTCAACACCTCATGAAGGCACATAACTTTTAGCCTAATCTGCTTTCCTCAATTCACACCCCCCCAAAATGAAACCCCAGCATCCAGGATTTCCAGTTAGCAATGACTCATTCAGTCTCGTTCAGTCAGAGAAAGAAGCAGCCTGCTGCTCCGAGGTAACAACCACACAGGGCTCATGGCAACCAGTTTTTGGCTGTGGAAGCACTCCTGTATTTTGGGTATTGCGTGCATTACTCTTTCAGTAGTTGTACCTCTGTTAGAAGAATGCAACAGAGCCCACCTTTAGGGAACCTGCAGAAGGACAGAGTTAGATAAAACAACTACCATCCTCACCCATGGAAACTCAACAACGATACCAGTTTGTGTTGTTTGCATGGGAAATTTTTGTCATGTTTCTTTGTCCTGAGATGTCCAAGCAACTTCAGAGTGCTTTTGTCTCACATGCTTTGTTCTGCTTTCCTTGTGCTGTCCACTCGTCATTTCCACCAACAGCAAGGGAGAGCAGCAAACTGATGGTTTCAGCAAATGTGCTGTTCTGCGTCTGTTCTCTACCAGAAACCTAACAGCACTACTGCCATACCTGGGCTCACAATGCCTTTGTCAATGGAGGATGGCAGTCTACGTATGCAAAAAGACGGCAGACTTGCAGCCCTGCCACAGAAGCCTTTCCTTCAAAGCCGCTCTGAGCCCTGAGGAACCTCACACAGCAGGTTCTCCTCCCACTGACTCATTTGTGGTCTAAAAAACCAAGATGTGAGCTGGCATCAAGAAGCTTAAGATGCCTTACTCTGTGGCTACGTCACCACCTCCCACTCTCCAGTCCCGTCTAGCCTTATTTCAGTCTCATACTACACTGGATGGGGACTGACCCATGAATCACATCACATAAAGTCCTGCTTATGACTCTTTGCTTGTAACACATCAGAAGCCCTTCCCTTCCAGTTTCCTCAGTTCCTCTCCATTGTCTGCGAAAGGTAAAGCATGGCAATGCCAGAAAACCAGACGACATACTCGGATGCCTTTGGTACAATCTCTGAGGAAGCATTACAGGTGATTCCTTTGTCTTTTGAGGCTTGTCGGTCAAGCCCTTATCGTTTCTTTTTGCTTTCCTTCTTGGGTTTCTTACTTAGCTGCGCAGCACTTGCCTTTGGTTTCTTCACCGCCTGCCAGGTCTTAGTCCCAGAACCATCCGAGTCCTACAGGAATCAATTCAGAAATAGTCAGGAAACTTTTTCAGGTAACAACTGGTTGACAGCTCGTTTAGGGAGCGCAGGTTTGGCTGCCAGAACTGGAAACCGCCTTCCTGACATTAAGGCAAACTAGAAACTCCATCTCTATCTCGTTCCCAGAAATCTAAAGTCGTTTCCTGCAAGGCAGTCCCAGCAGAGGGACACACTCTGCCTGGTGGTTAATAGGGCACATCAGCAGCAGGATGACAAGGTGAGCTTGGACCTAAAGGCTTCTTGCGTGCCATTGGGAACAGCACGCGCACAGAAGGAAGGACAGAACAAACTACAGCACTGTCACCAATGCCGGGGCACGCTGCCATAGGCAACAGCTACAAATTGTTCCCTCCCATCCTATTTTCTGTGCACGTGTATCAAGATCAGAGAGCACAACTTACTGTCTTACGGGACTGGGAAACTGGCAGGATAATGGCTAACACACAGAGAAGCTGGAAAATGGCTCCAAAGAAGAGTCCGTGGTGCAGCACAGTCTCCATCAGCGTGGGCTCAGAGATCTCCGGTGGGGAGTAATGCCGTTCAGCAGCCATAGTGCAGACGTTCTCAAGGAGAGCGGCTTCTACAACAGTGAAAAAAAGAGTCACTACTTCTATTGTGCACTCTGCTGTTACTTTCTGCTGGCAAAAATTTACAGGCTAACTTTGAGAGGTATTCTGAAGATATCCTTGACTTACTGATCTAATAACAGAGAGGGACATGAAACTTGCATTTGCGTTGTCTTTTATCGCCTGCCGAAGAAAAGGGTCCTCAAACTTGAGTACTGGTACACATGGAGGTGAGGGGAAGGTGAGAAAAATAGGACAGGTGGACATAAAATAAGGGAAAAGCTTAACAGGCAAGAATAAACTTAGCCCCCAAGTTGATCACACATTCACAATGTTTTATTAACACTAATAATTAACAACAATAATCTTAACAATATTCAAGTTCACGTTATACATTTTCACGTACCTTGTGTATGTATTCACAACCGTGCTGCTGCTGTGCTGTACGACACCAACTGCTGAAATAAAGCACACAGAAAGCGGATCTGTTGCAGACAGTGCCATGAGCTGTGTTTGAACAACACTGTGTTAGCGCATGGCTACAGTAAGTTACACCTACCCTGCAATGGCCACACAGGAAGTTTGTGACAGTCACAAATTGTTCTCCTGAGTCCCAACTCAATTTCTCAGCCACTCAGGCTCTGTTCCTCGATATTCTGCAGCGGAAAAGTCACAAGGCAGAAATTCAAATAATCGGAGATGTCATCAAACATCAAACGTTCTCATGGCAGTTGTACTCATTTGTACTCAACTGCACTCATAAAGCAGGTGTGTGCTTACCAAATGAGCAGCGTTTGCTTCCAGTTGTTAGTAGCAATCTATGCCGAACGCTAAAATACAAAGAGTAACCTATGCCTAACACTAAAATATGAACAGTAATCAATTCCTAACACTAAAACTAAACACTAATATCAACAACAAAACCAGGGACGGGGACCTAACACCTACAGGGGGGAGATGGAACTAGGGGCCCGCAGAACTCGGCTCCAGAGGAGCAACAAGGTGGAGGAGGAGCAGGTGGTAAGCAGTGCCACCCAGCTAACGCCGGGGGTGGGGGCTGCACAGCAGGTAAGGAGCCGAGCGCCTGGACCAGCGATGGTGGAGCTGTGGGGCCTGGCACGATGGTGTGGTGCCAGGCCAGCTGTGCCGCAGGCGGATCCACCTCCATGGGCTCAGCATCATCTGGAGGTGGATCCACTTCCATGGGCTCCACATGGTTGGTCACAGTGGTGGTCCGGGTGCAACGGTATCAGACACTCCTCATCCTCCGCTTGATGTTCATGGCGGGCCCCCTCCTCCTCTTTGACTCTGGGGCCCCCAGCTCCCTCTTCCCATTTAAAATAGGGCTATCCCCAGCTCTCGCTCTTTTTGTACTGGACATGGCTGTCACCAGCCCAGCACTCTCAGAGGCAGTTGCGCTGGGTGGGGCAACAGGGACCATGGTGACAGCTGTGACATGATAGGGAAGGATCTGCAATGGCAACTGCGCTGCTGGGAGTGGTGTTCTGCATAGGATGAGGAGAGGGCTGGGGGACAGGGCACGGGATGGGAGGTAAAAGCTGTTCCCTGTGCTTCCCCCTCCAGCAAGCAAGAGGGCACAGAAGAGCCATCCCCGAGAAAAGGGCCCTCAACCTCCTTCACCCTCTCCCTCCTTCCACAGGGGAATCCCCTTTTGGGGCTGGTGCATGTGGCACACAACAGCATACTGAGGGATCTCCCGAGGTCAGCGCAAAGAACAGCAGGCTCCAAAGCAGACCTGACTACACCTGCTTCCTGGGAGACAGAAGCCCTGGCTACCATGTCAGCATCTAGCACCTCTTCCTGCATCTAAGGTTTGGGGATTCAAACATTAGCCCACCAAGAGGGCCAATGCCATCCTGGCCTGCATTAGAAATAGTGTGACCAGCAGGAGCAGGGAGGTAATCGTCCCCCTGTACTCAGCACTGGTGAGGTCGCACCTCGAGTAGTGCGTTCGGTTTTGGGCCCCTCAATACAAGAAAGACATTGAGGCCTTGGAACGTGTCCAGAGAAGGGCAACAAAACTGGTGAGGGGTCTGGAGCACAAGTCTTATGAGGAGCAGCTGAGGGAGCTGGGATTGTTCAGTCTGGAGAAGAGGAGGTTCAGAGGAGACCTCACTGCACTCTACAGCTTCCTGAAGGGAAGCTGTGAGGAGGAGGGGTTTGGCCTCTTCTCCCAGGCAACAAACAGGACCTTTGCCACAAGCTGCCCCAGAGGAGATTTAGATTAGACACAAGGAAAAACTTTTTCTCTCAGAGAGTGGTCAGGCACTGGAATGGCCTGCCCAGGGAGGTGGTGGAGTCGCCGTCCCTGGTAGTGTTCAAGAGGCATCTGGACGAGGAGCTATGAGATACGGTTTAGTAGCTTGTGGTAGCAACGGTGATGGGAGGACGGTTGGACTAGATGATCTTGCAGGCCCCTTCCAACCTTGTGATTCTATCATTACCTACACTATAATGCTCAATTGAGTTTTGAACAAAACTTTCAGAGTCTCTGAGGAAATATGTTATGGAGAACAACCCTCCTCAACAAGGCTGTTTGTTACTCACCTTGCTTATAAAGCCCTTGCACTCAACAATCCCAACATAACATCTCTAGTATTTGCCAAAGCATCTTAGCCAGCCTTGGTGGCAAAGACCTGGTAGGTAAGAATTGCAGGACACAACTTTCAGAGGACACCCAGGTACCTGGAAGGATGTCAGTCACTGCAGACCCAAAGACATCATCAAAGCAGGCAGCATCATCAAAGCAGGCAGCATCATCAAAGCAGGCAGCATCATCAAAGCAGGCAGCATCATCAAAGCAGGCAGCATCATCAAAGCAGGCAGCATCATCAAAGCAGGCAGCATCATCAAAGCAGGCAGCATCATCAAAGCAGGCAGAAACACCATGCACTCCGGACTGCTTCCAGTCTTAAAATCTCCCTCTCCCTCCCTCCAATCTACTAAGGCAGCCGTTCCAATGCAACAAACAGAATCACAGAAAACTTCAGCCCAGACTCGTCCCGCTCAGTGAAATCCAGAGCAAGTACATCTTTACAAACCTTCATCCTTGCCCACTCCCCCACTCAAACAGAGCACCAAGGCATGTTGCTCCATTCCTCACCTGGGGTTTTCTTGGTACAAATTCCAACGGGGAGTCCTCTTTCAGACACCTGAAACACCAACGCACAAAACCACATCAGAAAAGGGAACGGATTTGTACTCCATGAAAACACAAAATTCCCCCCTCACAGCCCGCAAGTCACCCTTCTTTTTCCCACTTTACTTCTGTTTCAGGCACGACCAATCCCAGCCATGTGACCAGCACTGACAGCTCTCACGTAGGCTGCCAAGCAGCAGCCATGGCCACTTTCACCACCTGCCTCTGCCACAAGCTCACAGATGGCACAGCACACCGCGCCTGCATTCTGCATGAGCGCCACTCCTTCTGCTCATATCACTCAACTAAAGCAACAAAAAATGTCCCCACTCGAAAAAGGCTCCCAAACCTGCTTCAGTTCACAGCCTAAACTTTAGGCAAACCAGCTGGCTGCAGTTCAGCATTACAAGGACCAAAGCACACCAGGGAGTCACGGCCTGGCATCAGGCACAACCGCCCTCTGCCCTTACTTGAAGGCAGCATCCCTAGCCTGTATTCACAGCTTTACACTTGCACATCCTTCCCTGAGAGGAAGCTGCCCCCGTGCCCAGCAGCACTTGCTGGCACTGTAGATATTGCCTCTGAAGGACAGCACCTCACATGCTGACTCCGACTATTTCTTAACTGTGCCATGTCACTATCAGGATTTTACATATTTTACCGGCAAACAACAGGATACCTTCCTGCTGCACAGCACAGCACAGCCCAGCCAGAGCCGCACCACAGAATCGAAGGGGGGGAGGGGGGGGGGGGGGGGGGGGAGCGGGGCGCTCAGGCTCTGCCTCGAGGCTTTGCCGGGTAACACCACATGTGGCGAGACGATGCTGTCGCCATCCTTGCTGCAAGATCAGGCCCCGCCACCCACAGCTTCGTGCTGTCGCGCTCCGGGCCTTCAGCAAAACTCCACAGAGCGAGGCCAAAAGCAAAACCTCCCCTCCAGACGTAGCCCTGCGCTTCCCGACAGCATCTCCAAGGCCCGCCACGATGGAAAGAACACAACGAGAGCAAGCGAGACGCCAGCTTCCCCTCCACGTACCAACGAAGAGCGACAAAGCACGAGAGCTCCCGCCGCACGACGGAGCACGGGGCTGCCACCGCCCTGCCCAAGGCAGCAGCGGCGCCGCCTGGGAGCCGCCCCGCTCGCCCCGGCCTGCGCTCCGGCACCCACAGCTCTCGCGAGGCCACGCAGCCCGCCTGCGAGCCGGGACCTGCCTCTCGGTGACCGACAGCACCGCGAGCTCCTCTCCCGAGAGCCCCTCGACGCCCCCGGACTGAAGCCCGACCCCGTTCCCGGGACAGAACCCGCCCCGCCCGGCCCCGCTCACCGCCCTCCCGCCGCCATGCCGCGCTGCCCCGGAAGTGCTCTCCGCCGGCAGGAAGCACTTCCTGTCCCGCCCCTAGCAACCGCTTGCGGCGTCACGTTGCTAAGGGCGGCCTAGGAGCGGTCCGGGGCCTGGGAGGGGGGCGGGGGGGTGTCAGGCTGCCGGATTCCTCTCCTCTCGGATGGCTCCGGAGGCATGGAACGTCCCTTTCCCCTCTCCCCTCTCCCCTCTCCTCTCCTGCCCCCCTTTTGGTTGCTTGATCTGCCAAATTATTTCTCCATTCTTGTGCAGTGTTACCTTTCTGATGACTTCTGCAGTATATTATTGCAGTTTCTCATGCTTTCTCTTTTTAGACACTTCTAACAACTTCAGAATCTCAGGAGTGTGCCTGATTCCTTTCCCTCGAGTTGTTAACAGCCCTGTTCCTTTCCACGTAGCCCCACGAGTGTGTACAACACCAAAAGCATGCTCAGAATCAGACCAGATATTAGCTCTTTTGCCTTTAGCCAGCTTAAGGACTCTCATCAGAGCAGTAATTTCTGCCTTCTGTGCTGATGCCCCAGCTAGCAAAGGCTGTGCTTCTATTATGTCCTGATAAGTGGTAACAGCATATCCGACTTTGAGCTGACCTTGTTGTACAAAGCTGTTCCCATCCACGAACCGGGTCACTTCTGTGTCCTTCAAGGGCTGGTCCCTTAGGTCCAGGCAGCTGGAGTGCACTTCAGTTGTCTGGAGACAATCATGCGCTATGGGTTCGGTTGTATTTCCCCTGAGGAAGGAAGCTGGATTTACAGTGTTAGCTGTCATAATAACTACATCATCCTGTTCGACCAGGATTGCCCGATATCCTAGGAATCGGGAGGTGCCCTTTTTGTTCTAAAACTGTGGTAACCGTATGTGATACAAGCACAGTTATTCTTTGACCCACGGTAAATTTTCATGCTTCCTGTATATTTAGGATTACTGCTGCTACTGCTCTCAAGCAGGCAGGCCAGCCCATGCTTACCTCATCCAGCTGCTTAGAGAAGTGAGCGACTGCCCTTCTGTATGGCGCCAGTTCCTGCACCAGGACGCTCATAGCTATTCCTTGTTTTTCATGTGAAAATAAAATAAGTGCATTGGTCACATCTGGGAGTCCCAGGGCAAGGGTCTCCATCAATCTCTGCTTTAGTTCCCAGAATGCTCTCTCAGCTTCTCCACTCCAAGTTAATTTTGCTGGATTTTTCCTCAGCAGACGATATAATGGTTCTACTAATAGTCCGTAATTATGAATCCATAATCAGCACCATTCTGTCACTCCTAAGTCCACAAGTCCTTTGCCGTAATGGGCTTGAGATTTCTACATATTGCTTCATGCTGTCCTTCTGACAATATGTAACCTAAGTAGGTTACTTGGGTCTGCACTATTGGGACCTGCTGCTGTGATAATCTGTATCCACTTAGCCCCAGGGCATTGAGCAGCCTTACTGTCCATTGATAGCATTCCTCTTTGGTCTCCGTTGCAACCAGGACATCATCTACATACATACACTCCTCCAGTTCCTTGGCTAGCTGATTTCCAAAAAAGCTGGGGCTGTTCTTAAAACCCTGGGGTAACACTGTCTAGGTTAACTGAGTTTTTCTTCCTGAATCCGGGTTTTCCCACTCAAATGCAAACAATTTTTGACGTTCTGCAGCCAAAGGGAGGCAGAAAAAGGCATCTTTCAGACCTAACACTGTATAGTATTTCCATTCTTGGCCTGAGTCTAGTTAACAGTGTATAGGGGTTTGCAGCTACTGGGTGTAAATCTTCCACAATCTTATCTATGGCTCTTAGATCCTGAACTTTAGCCTTTCCAAAACAAAATGGAGGACAAAATCCTCCAGCTGCCCTTGCAGGGTTCAGGCACTCGTTTGAGCCTGGACGTGAGTCCTAGCCCTTTTCAGAATTAATTGTTCTTCTGTCTCTGTGACCTCACCCAGCACCGCGTCTGTACCCGCCCACTCAGGATGCTGCTTTTAGTGTCGTTTCAAATCTTTTAGCGACCCTGAGCGGATCGCTCCTATACTCCTGAACTACACATTTCCAGTTGTCTAAACCACCTGTTTTAAGTGGTATCTTAATTCCAATGGGTCCCCTAGAACCCACTGCTTGCCTGAGAGGAGTCTGCGTAGTCGTTCCTACTTTGCTACGAGCACGGGCTGGGATCGGCAAAAAGCCCCTCACTGCCCGTTCATTTCCTTTTCCTCCTTCCTGGCTTTCTGCTCTTACAATGTCACCTTCTTTGTTTCCCTGCTCTCTTTCCTTCTCATAACGGGGAACATAATCCTCCAGCCTTTCCCGTGTTTCTCTAACTTTTAAACATCTTTCTCCAGTGCTACATGCTGAGTAACATCCTCTCAGTCTTTCACCCTTTCCTCTCTTTTCCTTCTCTAAGGCTAATACTAAAGAATCTTGTGGAGCCAGATTAATCCCACATTCCTTTTGCCATTCTGGATGATTTCTAGGAGTAAAAAACATATCCGCATATGCTACTTCATCCCATTTACTTTCCCTTCTTAGAAACAACATTAACCAAAGGAGTATTTTATAATTTCACGTTCCATTAAGGACCCAGCTTTTCCCTCCCTCTAATTTAAACAACGGCCACCACTGATAACAATATTTAATAAGAGTTTTCTCTTCCAATGTTCACCCTGGCTCATCAGCAACGTCCTTCCAGTGAGCCAAGATACAACCCAGGGGGGTCTTTCTCGGTATCTCTTTTGACACCCTTTGCCCCATAACAGTTGCTTATCCTAGCTGGTCTTAGGTATCAGGTGAAAATCCCTTGTCTTTTGCTGGGTAATGGAGTCCACCTACTTCCCCAGGGCATGGGAACACCAAATTACCTGGACAAGAGTTGTAACCGATGTCCCCCATCAAAATGGGGGGACCTTTACAAAAATTCTGTTTGCTGGCTAATGGACTCCACCTGTTCTTGGGCTTCCCTGTGTACATCTCCTGTCCTCCAGCTACAGTCCACTCAAGTTATGTAAAAAGACTTCTTTTCACAATATAGAAAAGCTGTTTTCATGATTCACAACCCTGCCTGTAGGCCAGGTGGGAGGAAGTAAGAAATAAGTAGGGAGGTGGATGGAAGAAATGCAAGTTGACTTCTGCTTACAATTTGCGTCTACCTGAGTGTGGAGCAAATACAACAGGCCACCCCACTTGGGCCGTGATTCGTGTACACATGTCCCAGGCTGCCAGGAGATCATTGTCTCCAGGTTTGTTCCTGGGCTATGGGGCACAAAGCAGGAGTCAGATACAACAAGGGCATCCCCTAATGTTCCAATTCATTGCTCCTTGCTACCCAGAGGCAAGCAGGGGCAAGGGAAGAGGAAGAGTACCTCCATGTACTGGTTCTCCGCCTTTTGTCTGAGGAGAAGAAGTGCACTGAGAGGCCTGAGAGAAGGGGGAGAGTGTGGGGAGCGGGAGTTGCACCGCCACACTTGACAGAGGCACTCCAGGCTTTAGGTAACGACTGTCCAAGAAATCAGAACACCAAGCCTTCCTTCCAAATGAGCCCAGCATGGAGTTTTACCAAGCAGAGAGGAAGGAAGAAGCATGAAACGTAAGCCTTGCAGATGGGCATCCTTCTGTGACAGAAGTTCTTAGTCCTCTTAATAGTGAAGGGAGTGATGTGTGGAATCAAACTCATAACTCACGTAAGGTCATAAACCAGGTATGCTCATTATGGCACCAGATGCAAGGGGGATATCTCCTCCTACCTCTCACACCGAGAAAAGCAATGGTTACGTATTTAAAGACATTGCATACATATATTCATTACATTCCATGAAGATGGGCTGGAATTCTGAGAAATTATTAACATATTGTCCCACCCTCTTGAGCACGTGTCCTAAAAACATGGTGGGGGTCTCTGCTAGTCATTGAATGAGGGCTAGTAGTCTACCTCGCTGTGAACTTCCAGCCTTTTCAGGGGGAGTAGCCCCAACCAGCTTGTACTGGCATTGTGTTTTGCTGGGGCATCTGTTTTACTGTTCCATCTTCAACAACAGGAGTCTATTCTTCTTTCTTAGTGTTGTTTGGCAGCAAGTTTCCATGGACTCTACATTCTTTTCCTGAGCTTACATGTCCACAAGCATCTTGTCCTTCAGCATGAATCCACTCCAACTATGTGAAAGGGCTGTTTTCACAATATGGAAAGGCTGCTCTCATGATTCAGGAGGCAGCTGGAGCTGGGGAACGGATGCAGGGCACGTTAACTCCGACCAGCAAGGAAATTAGGAGAACGGAATGCAGACACTGCCAACTTCTACCAGTTCAAATCTGCTTCAAGACTCACTGCAAAGTCTCAGCTAGAAAAAGTATCAAGTCAATGTATCCAAGAAAAAGAACAGTGTTGGGTTTTTTGTTTGTTTTATTGGTTTTTTTTTGGTTCTTTTTTTTTTGTTTTTAATATATAATAAGACTATGCAGTTACACTGTCAGTCACCACAGAGCTCCTGAAGGAGCTGATCCACATCCTGCTCACACTCCACTTGAACATCTAGTGGAGCAGGGGGTAGTCTTGCAGACGAATCAGTGCAGGAATTTTTACAGGATGTTGCTGCGTTATGGAATCTCTGCATCCACTTAATCATCAGTGTCCAGCAGGAGATCACAAAGCTCTAGAGGCATCGTTGTATCCAGTTCATCATCGGAAACTTCCACAACCACATTGGAAGGGACCAGTCCTCTTGTGCCATCTGTCAGCTCTCCCAGAAACCAGCCATTCTCATCCACATCTCCAAAGACAATAAACAATACTGTCCAGCAGTCAGAGGAAGCTCACTTTCTGGGTTCTCACTACGACCCTCAAAAGGACTGTAGCTATGGTGAGCTAAGAATCTTGGAATTATTGCTGATACTTGTCCTGGAGAATGCAGGGTGAAGGACAAAGGCTCTGCTGCTGATTCTCCGCTCTCAGCTTCAGGGCTGTCCTCTGACAGAAAGCAGCACTCAGGACTGTTCCCGTGGACTTCTTTTTTGGCTTTGAGTTCACGCTCCAGGTCTTCCAGATGACTTTGAAGACCTTTGGTATCTTGGATGGTAGAATGGAATGGACTGGAACTATTGTTGAGATTCTGGTTTGGTTGGGCAGGAGTCTCTCTTGTTGCCTCTCCCAGCTCCGTTCTGCCCTCATCTCCAGCTGGAACACTCTCTCAGTTGGTATCAGGAAGAGCTCGTTCTGCTGCTCTTTCTTCTCTCTTGCACACTCTGTGAGAATGAGTTTCAGAAAGCACTACTCACTGACAGGAAATAAGGGGAAACTTGAAAGACTTTGCAACGTAAGTCCTGGCAGTGTACTGCCAGCAACTGATTTGGCCGTCCAGGATCCTGGCACCACACATGCCTCCTTGCCAAATGCAGCAATAAAGTGTTTTGAGGAAAAGCCAACTCACAGGTATTTTTTGCACATCCATAACGCAGCACCACAGGCCAACAACAGTGCAGACAGCAGCACAGCTGAGAACAGTACCATCGCTGCGATGTGGCGCTTTCGCACAGATTTGTGAACAGCAGCCTTTGTGCTTTTCCCAGCATTCATCCCTGGAAGAAATGAGACAGTGTCCCACGTTACCTTCACCTGCACTACAGACAATCTCTCGGTGTGCTTTATGGACCCAGGAGATTTTCATCAGTGGGTACCTCTGTCTCTGGTGTCTAAGCACCAGACAACAAAAAGGATTGCTTCCACTTCTCGTTGGGTAGGGTGAGGCTGCACCAGCACTGCCCACGTATTCCTCTGGGCTGAGGGCTGGGGCTCTGCCCTGGGGTCTGGGCTTTGTCTGCGGGGAGCACTGCAGAGCAGAAGCCCTCACACTTTCCCCCAGCGCACGCGTCCTGAGCTCTCCCACAGGACACCCCTCAGGCTGAAGGTCAGCCTCGAGCCAGCACAGGGCACAGCCAGAGCCAGCCCAGGGGAAAAATACTCCTGCAGGCTCCTACCACACAGGACCCCGCTCATCCAAAAGGGCAAAGCTCACAACTCTCTGGGAACTGGGAGCAGTGGGAGGTGAGCAGCGTCACAGAGGTCTGCATGCATCTTCTCCGGCACGCTGCTGGAACAACTCACCAAACCCCACTGAGGTCAGCCATTTTCAGAGAGCCACCCCTGGCTTCTTTTACACGTGCTCTGTGCTCATACGCTCAGGTTTGGCTGCTGAGCTGGGGTGCAAGAGCAGGCAGGAAGAGCCTGCAGGCACACACTGACTCTGGTTAGTGACTCTGGATGACCACAGGACAGAAATTACCTGGCATGCCAGTCGTTGGCGCTATCTGCGTTCCTCTGTCCCAGACTGGCAGCGTGGGATGGCTGCCTTCCTGCAGCGCGTCCTGTGCAGTTTGTTGGTCAGTCCCTTTAGAAAGAAAGAGGACAGTAGGATTGGATGTGATGTGTTCTCATCAGGAACTGAGCTACTCCTATTCTGAGCTCAGGCAGAGTCTGCTGGTCCCAGCCCCCAAAGCCACTGCGACCCCCTCCGCTGCCCAAGGGCATTTGGGCCCTCCCAGGAATTGGAGGGTGCCAAAACCTCTCACGCCTCCCGAGGAATCAGCTCCTATGCAGGGCCCTGACGCACTGTGCTGTGAGCATCACCAACCATCGTGTTCCACCCATCACAGCCAGGCAGATGCAGGCTGAAATTCAAGCTCCAGCAGAAACATCTCCAGAATCAGCATCTCCACCTTGTTTCCAGGATTAGCAAAGACAGCCAGCCCTGCTTGGGATGCTCCTCCTGCCTTGAACTTGCTCAGCAGCAGAGAGGGCTTTGTATGAACAGAAGCACAGCACTCGCCACTTGCAGCCACCGGGCTGCCAATGTCTGCACAAAGCAGCTCTGACAAGTTATGGTCATGCTGGGGGAGCAGCTGTCTCTGAGTCTTGGCTGGATGCAGAAGTGGCAGCAGACCATCTCTGGTGCTTGACAGTGCCTGCAAGGTGTTACATGGAACACCACCACAGCACGGCTCTGAGAGATCCCTTCCTGCTGTGCAGGCTACAGCTTATCCACACATGCATATCAGACCTCAGCTTCCCAAGTCTCAGTGAACACACTGAAGTATACTCACCACGCGCTGCATTCTCCATTTCCTTCAGCAGGTCATTTAGGAGATGGGATGAGCCCTGGGAGTATTCTACTCTTTTGGATTCATCCTTTCCTTCTTCTGGACCTAGACAGAATGTATGAAGTTAAATATCATGTGCAGGAAGTTTTGAAGGCCAGTGGTGAGTCAGCGGAGTCAGTAAAGACAAACTACTCCTGCTGGGATTCCAGCAGGGCTCCAGTGCAGGAGGAAACCAAGGATCAGGCCAGGCCTTCCCTGGGGGCACTTCTGCAACCAAAGACCCATGAAAAGTTTCAGTCATACTCTACAGCATCACTGAATAGTGGAGCATACGGGAGATCGTGCCATGAAATGGCACTGAAATGGGCAATGAAAGCTCTCTAAGGAATTACAAAGTCATGACATACCCATGTGATCTGCTGGAGATTCAGTCCCAGAACCTAGAGGGGAACCTGGATCACCTCCTCCAGGCACATCTGCAAAGAAATGCAGGACAGAGCAACTCCCATTAAACATCCTTCCAGTCAGAATGACACAAGATGCAACTTAAGCTGGGGGATTCCTTCACGACACTGTTCTCTCCCTTCCACACAGGAGCACCTTGGAAACAGTTCCTGGGTGCCTGCCGGGGCACCACCATCATACAGAACTAACCCCGTGTGGAACTGCCCAGAGCTGGAGCTCACCCCAGCTCTAAACTCAACTGCATTAAACCTAGGCTTTGGTGAGCCACTGCCTGGAGGCACAGCTGTAATCAAGGACAGAGGAGAAACATTCCTATTGCATGTGCCCATCTCTCTCTTCCTTAGTGACCTGCGGTGATGGAAGGGGCTCACTCAGGTAATGCTGTGGGGGGGAAAGTTCCAAAGTTGCAGAGAGGCCAGGTGACCTGCTGGCTGGTATTCCACAGCTTTCCAAATACTTTCTCCAGGCCATGGGAAACAATTCTCAGAGAGCTCACGGAAGAACACTCGGCCCCTAGAAATTTTCTTACTGGGAGACCTCGGAGATACAGAGACAAAGCCAACGCAACGCTGACAGCACGGAGCACCCAAGAAACAATGACCATCCATGCTTCTCGGGGAGAAGAACCTGCTGGCTGGTGAAAAGCGGAACCCTTGCTGAACTATCCCAGGCAAATATATGAACAAAGGAAGACTGGTGACTTACCTCCAGCATCCCCCTCAGGCTCATAGACAGGATTCCATTCTGCTGATTCACCAGCAGGGCCTGTAGACACAAGCGTGATCAGATACAGGTGAGGAGAGCTTCCACTACATGTGGGGGCCTCCTTTTCCCTGAGAGACCTGCAAGGTCTGGCGGCGGGTCAGGGAATGACACGGCCCAAATACGAAGGTCTGGGCTCTCTCAGCTGAAGAGGGGCAGCAGTAACCTTCCCACTGAAATGTGGCAGCTCTCCAAGTAACAAAATACTTATGACTTATCTGTGCAAGCCCTTCAAGGCGTAAGCACATTAGGAAGACCTTGACAGGATCTTCAGTAAAATTTCACCCATGTAAATTATGAGAGCATGAACGTTTCTGCCTTAAAGGAGACAGACACTCACAACTTACCTCTGGGTTGTCCCACGGGCACACGCACAGAATCCGGATCCAAAGGATCACCTGGAAAGGGAGCTCTGAGCTCATCATCTAGAATCAAGAACAGATGAGAGAAGTTCCCACTGCACGGAGTGATCTCTTTCTCTCTCAGTAACTGCATGTGGGTCGTGGAACGGGATGGGAGAAGGACTCAGGTCATGATTTTGAAAGTTGCAGGGTGTCCAGGATGACCTGTAGGCTGGCACCTGGCAGCGTACACAATACTCTCTCCAGGCCATGTGCCACATCCCTCACAGACCGCATGGAAGAAGATACAGCCTCTCGGGGCTTTCTTACTGGGAGGCCTCTGACGTACAGGAAGGTCACACTGAAGCACCGGAGGAAAGCATGTCTGTCTCTTCCTCTGGGCTGTGGGCTGTGGCTCTGTTGGAAACTGGGATTCATCTATGCGGAATACCATGAGCCTGGAGCAGAAATGCTCGCTCTTTTTCCAGCACACATCTTCTGAGCTCTCCCCAGGATATCTCCCAGGATGTGCTCCAGCCAGCAAGCAGCAGAGCCATGGCCCGGCATGGCTGGAGCCAGCCCTGAGGAGCAGCTCTGCCACGGGCTCTTACCCGGCTCCTGTGGTGCTGCCCATCACCCTCTGCCCAACACCACCCCCATGGAAGGCAGGCCCCAGGGAAGTGTGGCACAGGGCCGTGGGGACACAGCCTGACTTCTTGCCCTCAGTGCTGCTCAGTTTGGGTCCCATCTCTGCCCACCCACCTGCTCCCGGTGCTCGCCATGGAGCAGCACAGGTCTCCTGGAAACACATGGCCATCAGTAGGAGGAAGAGGACAAGGCGGGCAGGGGCCATGGCCCCCCACACTTGCACCATGCTTCCACCACCACCACTGCAGCCACAGTGAGTGTTTCACAGAGCGAAGCCTGCAGCACAGGACAGCGTCGCAGCTTGTGAGCTCACAGCACAGCATAGCACAGCCATAGGATGGGGCATTGTGACCTCACAACTCTGTGATTCTGGGTGGCAGCTCCCCGCGGCCTGAAGCTCTTGTGATACACTGCACCAGGGCTGCGTGAGGCCGGTGCTTACGTCATAGAAATGCAGAATCATAGAATGGCTTGGGTTGGAAGGGACGGTAAAGAACTTATAACCCCAAGCCCACTACCGTGGGCAGGAATGCCACCCACTGGGTCATACTGCCCAGAGCCCCATCCACCCTGGCCTTGAAGACCTCCAGGGACAGAGCATCCACAGCTTCTCTTGGCAAACTTCTACAGTGCTTCAGCAACTCTAAGAGATAATTATTTCCATCTACGTGCATCCGTAACACCTCAGGCCATTGAGGAAGAGATGCAATATGGAAATGGGGTCTGGGTCAAGGATGCTATTGCACGTTATCCACGCATGTGAAACGTGCTGCAATTAAGCAAGCCAAGCGGATAAAACCTCTCTAGTATGGAGAAATACAAACACGGGGAAGCTGACCTTCCCACAAACCTGCCAAGTCAAATGTCATGTGCTTACACTTTTGTTGATACATCTGCAGCTTCATCTCTTTTCATTCAGTTTTCGAGTACCTTGCCTACGGACATCTCCTTTCCTGCACCAAGTGTCTCTCCCATATGTAGTGTGCTTCCAAGCCTGAATTTAGTAACACAAATTGAAGACTTGCTCAAAGTCCCAATGAACTCACCCACTGCTGGCAACTGGATGCTTGGTGGTGAGAGGACCATCACCTATAGGCTTCCACCCTGGTCTCCAGAAACTGTTGCAGGAGTTGCACTCCTTCCACCTTGCTCTGAAGGAATCATGCTGCTGCCCCCTCCAACATTCTCCCGTTCAAGCCTTGACTTCTCCTTTTGGTACATCAGTCTGACTGTCCTTCAGCCTCATTTGTTTGCAGTTCTTGTGATTTGCAGCTCAAGGTGAGTGTCCCCTAGGAGGAACCTTGTTACTTTCAATTCCATAGTTGGTATGAGTTGCCATAACCCCATTCTTACATAGTTCCAACTCAAGCTGTTGAGTGTAACCAATCTAATTTAACCAATCTAATTTTCTCTCCCTCTTTCATTCGTCCATTCATCCAGTTCTAGGTGGTGCTTCTTGGGTGGCATCTTCCCAGAACGGGCAGTGCTTCTCCAGCTGCTGCTATGCAGACATTATCCCATCATTCTTCATGTCTCTTTTGACTTCTCCAGTTGAATCCTGTTCTTCACTGTTAACAGTGAGCTTTTGCAATGAGGGGAAAGCTACATTCCTATACAGCCTAAAGTCACATTCACTTTAGTTACTAGAGCTAAGTCTCTTTCTGTCCCAGGTGCAGAATCTGGCAGTTGCTCTTGTTAAATTTCCTAAGTTTGGTGACTGCCCTCTGATTTGACAAGATATCTCTGTAAGGCCTCTACTCTTGAGGCTGCGTGAGCCTCACAGGTTGTGATCATTACTGCTGCACGTGCTGTTCCCAGCAGCCTGAGGGAAGCCCTGATGATGGGTCATCTGCAGAAGGAAAATCCTGGAGATAGTTGCCAGCTCACGTCAACTCCCAGAAGAGCGAGCACCCTCTCAGTGAATAACTTTCTTCTAATATCCAACCTGAATTCCCCCTGACACAGCTTTATGCAGTTTCCTCAGGTTCTATTGCTGGTCGCTAGATGAAAGCGATCCCTGCTTTCCTCCCTGTTTACTTTTGTGAGGAAGCTGTAGGCCACAATGACATTAGCTCTGTGGTCATAGCATCTATCCTATGCTCTGTGCTGAACAAATCAAATGACCTTATACGTATTAGGCAGTGCTATGCCTGATGCCCAACAGGATACAATTGGCCTTTCTGATTACCAGGGCTTACTGTTGACTCACATTCAACTTATCACCAACCAGATCCCTCAGATCCCTTTCCACAGAGCTCTTCTCCGTCCACGTGTCCCCCAGTCTGTGCATATATCCGTGGTTCTCCTGCCTTAGGTGCAGTCACTTGCTCTTGCCGTATTTCATACAGTTGGTGATTGCTCAGCCCTCTACTTCTCGGACTCTTGACTTCAGCCTGTTTGCACAGACAGTGTCCCATATCTCGCTTTATGCTATCATGTAAGAGGACATACCTGAGGAGGGCACAAAGGAGATGACTGCGTGGGAGCACAAAGGTGGGCTGCAGCAGCCTTGAGCAAAAAGTTCCATTCCACGCCCATGTTGGTTGTGAGCAGTTGTTGTTGTTGTGAGCTGTGTTACAGCTTGTTTGCTCCCATGGAACCCCTCCGTCTCTTCGGCATCCTTTCGACTAAGAATTCTGCATCACTGCTAAGGCAGCCAGGGCTTTAGTAAGAAGGACTTGCATAAAGATGATTATTTTTGCCCCCAGTAAATGGCATGAGCCTAAAACCCAGGAAGGGCTGTGGCTATCCTTAAATATGAATGATGCAGCATTCATACGCAGCATGAATACGCAGCAGCCCGGCGTAAGCGAGCACCTTTCAAGGGTGTTGTGAAGGTGACTGAGGCCTTAGCGGGCTGAAACTGTGCTCCTTCAGATGAGCCCCTGGCAGTCACAGCAGCAGTCGCCTGCTCTTGATCCTCGCTGCTCCTGTTGCATCACTTCCCACCATTCCACCCGGACTGGGGAAAACAGCTCTGCTGGGACATCACCAGTAGAGCTGAAGGCACAGGCTGTGACAGAAGACACACCGTCTTCCCACCATCGTGCACTGCCTGCCTTTGGTAGGCCGCTCCCATTCCTTGCTGAGAAGACATCCGCTGGTGTGGATGCAGCTCAGTCCAAATTACACTCTTTCTCCCAGTACAGCCTAGCTACGTTAAGGACACTGTTTCAAGACTAGTTGATGCAGTTTAAGCTCCAGGCCTGAAGTGTGTTGGCAGCCCCACAGGGAGACATCCGGTGGGAAAGCTACTTAGGCCAGTGTGGACTTATCTGTGGGATTTCCTCAGGCCTCCTTCCCCAGAGCCGCATGCCAGAGACTGCTACACCACTGCTTCCAGCGGCCTTAAACACATTGGCAGAAGTAAATCTCATCTGATGGATTTCACGGATGTTTACCTCAATCAGAGCCCGTATCATTATGAAGAAGAGATGAGTGGCCTACATTTCTTCTTCTTAATTAACATCTGTTTCCATGCAACTTTATCTTACTTAGCTGCTCTGTAGCCTGGCTGTACTCCAGCTTCAGGGAAAGGAAACAGAGCTGTGACTGCTCAGCTCAGGCGGACTTCTAAATGACACATTGATTTGTTCAGGGAAGGAGGACAGAAAGTGATGGGTGATGTCGAAGCAGGGGAAAATGAGCTACCTGGTGCTGGGCAGCAACACGAGTGGGGAGGTGGAGGTGGTAGCTGGTGAGGAAAAGTGCTAGCTGCAGGAACAAAGGTGGGAGGGCACTCAAGACCCTGACATCTGAAACACAGCTTATAAATGCCTTTTCAGTGAGAGCTTCATTTGCAGCTTTGTCTTGATGTCATGATACCTTCTCTAGTCAATAGTGTATATCCGTAGTGCAAAATCATATGTTTCAAGAAACATAATTCTTTTTTGACCTGGTGGTAAATTACATTACTTGCCATAAGCCGTATCAATTTAGGATCTGCACAGTATTGCATCAAACATGCATGACCCTTAAGATTTCAATCAGTTCAATTATTTCAATCTGTTTCTACTCCACATAGGCACAAGAGCAAATGAGCATAGAAGGAAAAGATGTAAGTCTTAACAGCTGAAACATAGCTGTAACCTCTGGAGTCTTTCTTTCTGCACCTTGTTTGCTCTCCTGCAGAACTCTGAACTGAGCCAGCTCACCAAGCAGATGAAAGTGGGGCTGAGAGTTGACCTTTTCTCGAGGGAGGTGAATAAAAGGGATCGGTTACGCCTCGTTGCGTAGAAGTATGCTGCAATGGTTATGCCTCGATGCCATTTCTAGAAGTATCCAGAAGAGGTCAGCGTTCGCTGGCTTCTAGGTTACCCCCCTGAGACTTTTCCATAGGTATGTTTTGCTTAGAAAAAGCCGAGCTGTCTGGAAGGATTGATCGGGAAGGGTGCGGCAGTATTCATGAGCTTCTTCCTGGGGATTTGAATGCATTTTGTTTGCAGTAGAGGGAACGGAGACAATATGCACAGAAACAACTCCACTGAGCACACCATCAGGGCTGAAATATTTTTCAACCAACAACTCAGGATTTTAGGAGCCGAATGTTGGTTTTAGGCTTGACAGTATTATTCCGGCTGAGATTTGTTTTTGCTCCGTAGTGCAAATCTATGGCCACACTGGAGTTGCTCCAGCAGAACAAGTGCTAGACCACATCTCTGCTGACAATCAGTCATTCCTTTTGTAACGTAAGCCTTTCACACATACTTCTCTCTTATTGCTATGAGTGTCATCAGCGTCTGCAGCTGAGGATCGTCTTCTGCTGTGCTTTTTGCCTCCCAGTATGGTCATTGAGTGTTTGTGTGCCCATGGGAAGAACATCAGGGCCCCACAGTCACATGTAGGTCTGACTGTGGAGCATTATACCTCAGCACTCTCAGGTTGAATATTACGAAAAAAATTATTCTCCTAGATGAGTTTGGAGGTCTTTTTGAACGTTGGTGATTCTATGTGATTCCTTCTACAGCCCCCCTGCAGGTAGTGGGAGAGAGCGATGAGGTCCCCCCTGAGCCTCCGCTTCTCCAGACTGAACAATCCCAGCTCCCTCAGCCACTCCCCATAACACCTGCGCTCCAGACCCTGTACCAGCTTTCCTGCTTGTAGTGAGGGGCCCAACACTGAACACAGTACTCGAGGTGCAGCCTCACCAGCGCTGAGTACAGAGAGATGATCACTTCCCTGCTCCTGCTGGCAACAGTTTCTGACACAAGCCAGCAGGTCATCAGCCTTCCTGGCCACCTGGGCACACTGCTGGCTCTTGCTCATCTGAGCATCGACCAACACCCCCAAGTTCCCTCATAAGAAGGTTTGTGTTGGAAGGGATGACAGAAACAGAGGATGGCTTGTGTTATAAGGGACCTTTAAGATCGTAGAACCACAGAATGGCTTGTGTTGGAAGAGTGGAAGATTAAAGAACCAAAGGATAGCTTGTACTGCAAGGATCCATGAAGACCACAGAACCGTAGGAGGGTTTGTATTGCTAGGATCCTTGAAGATCATAGAACCCTAGGACGGCTTGAGCTTGAAGAGTCCTAAACGATCATAAAGCCGCAGGAGGGTTTGTGTTGGAAGTTGTTCTTGAAGATGAAGATGATAGAACCCTAGGATGTCTTGAGTTTGAAGGGTCTTAGAGCCACAGGATGGCTTGTGTTGGAAGGGTCTTTGAAGATCACAAAACATGGAGTGGCTTGCGTTGGATGTGTCCTTGAAGACCACAGAACCATGGAATGGCTCGAGTTAGAAGGGTCCTTGAAGATCACGGTACAATGGACTGGCTTGTGTTGGGAGTGTCCTTTAAGATCACGGACTCACAGGGTGGCATGTGTTTGTACAGGCCTTGAAGACCGCAGAAAAAGTGCTGAGGGTTACTATGTACTTCTCAGGTGTGGAGAGTTACCCTTTTGGGTTACGGCTAAGGATTACCCTTTTGAGTTAGGGTTAAGGGATAAAGGTTCCCCATTTGAGTTTAGGGTTAAAGGTTAACATTTTGGGTTAGGGATACGGGTTAAGGCTTACCCTTTTGGGTTAGGTTTAAGAGTTTCCTGATTGTGTAAGCGTGAAGGCTTTCCCTTTTTGCTTATGATTAAGCATTAAGGTTTATTACTCTGTAGGGTTAGGGGTTATCATTTGGGGTTAGGTTTAAGGGTTAAGGGTTTGCTATTTGTGTTAGGGTTAAGAAATACCAATATGTTTTAGCATTAAGGGTTACCCATTTGGGTTAGCATTAATGGTCAAGCGTTGCCATTTGGGGTTATTGTTAAGGTTAACCATTTGGGGTTATGTTTAGGAATTACCATTTACTGCCAGGGTTACGTTTTGAGGGTTACTGTCCCAGGTTAGGACAGAAAGGTTTCCCATTTGGGTTAGTGTTAAGGGTTACAATTTTGGTTTGGGTTGAGGATTATCTGTGTGAGTAAGCATTGAACATTCCTCTTTTGGGGCTAGCATTAATGGTTACCCATTTGTGTTTGGGTTACCATTACGGGTTATGGTTAAGGGTTAGCAATTTGGGTTAGTATTAATGTTTACCATTTAGAGTTAGGGTTAACGATTAAGAGTTGCTGTTTGGTGTTACAGTTAAGGGTTCCATTTCTGGGTTAGTGTTCAGGTTAAGTATTACCATGTTGTGTGTTAGTGTTAAGGGTTATTCTTTCAAGGGTTATTCTTTCAATCAAACTGTTAAGTGTTACTCATTTGTGTTATGGTTAAGGAATACCTATTCTGGTGAGGGTTAATGATTAAGGGTTACTATACCGGAACAGTTAAGTCAAAGCCTGAACCAGTGATTGAGCACCTAGTGAAGGGGCATAGGCGGCCCTGGGAGCACAGGTGGAAGCACTTCACGTGTGCAAACTGCTGTAGCATGGCTCTGCCCCTCTCAAGCCTCATTTAAGCAGGTCTTCTGCTTGGAGATCCTCTTTTGTGGTATTCTGTGAACTCTGACCCTTAGCAATTCTTCATTTATGGGTTGTGACATTTCCCTTTCCTGGAGAGTTTAAGACTGGTTTGAAGCAGCTGTATCGAGCCAGGCTGTGGCTTTTGGGCAGGGTGGACTGACTGATGTTTGTAAATATCTGAAGGGAGGTGACAGGTAATGGATGAGGCCTGGCTCTTCTTGGTGTTGTGCAGTGCTAAGACAAAGAGCAATGTTGTAAAACTCCAACATATTGTGTTCCATACAAACATGCTGATGAACTTCCTTACTGTGAGGGTGACAGAGATCTGGAACAGGTTGCCTGGAGAGGTTGTGGAGTCTTCTATGGAGATACTCTTGACTCATCTGGATGTCTACCTGTGAGGCTTACTGTAGGGTGCCTCCTTTAGCGTGAGGTTTCGACTCAGTGATTTCTTGAGGTCCTTTCCAACCCCAACAGTTCTGTGATTCTGTGTGACAGAAACTCCTGGTAAGACAGAGGATGAAGATGGGGAGGAGGAGGGAGAGATATAAATCATCTGAGCTCTGATGTTGGCTGAGCTGCACGATACGCAAAAGGATTATGGCCATCGGCCGAATGTGCACATTGCCACTGGGCTGTTGCCGTGCTGGGGTGGTGAGGTGAGTAGCCTGGACTTAGTGGGCAGTGAAGCCAAGCAGCTGAGATGTCTTTCTAGGGAAAGTGATATTCCCAGAGGAACTGGGAAAGGGACGCAGTCTTTTTCCCAGTGGTGGGGACCCTTGTCAGCTGCGAGGGAAAGATCCTTTCAAGGGAGACTTGGTATCTAACCCAGGCAAATGAGCCACCATGGAGAGAGGTATCCAGTATGTGAGTGAACTAGCTGTTCTAGAGATGTTGTATGTTATTAAATTACACAGTAATACACTATCCCAAGATCCAGATGAAATCATATGTATGAGATCTATGTGGAGAGTTTTACAGAATGCATCACCATCATATGCCAGCACCCTGGCAGGAGTGAACTGGAAAGAGAACCCAAGGCCAAAGGTGAATGAAGTAGCCAACCTGTTTTGGCAATAGGAAGATAGGCTTTCTTCATCCCTCTGGGCCTATGTCTCAGCTGTGGAGAAGTTGCCCCAGGAGTTCTAGCAATTCCAAGACTATATGCCCTGCTTCCCGTCTGTACAACCAGTGTCTCATCCATTAGAACTAAGCATTCGCTGCTTGGGAGAGAGGATATAGCAGTTACACACAACATGACATCCTGTGGTTTTACCTGTGTGACTGTGGAGAGGATATGAGAAAGTGGGATGGAAAACCCACCTCAGTCCTACATGCACGGGCAGGTGAGTTGCAGGAGAAAACAATAGGAAAAGGGGATTCTTCCAGAAAAAAAATGACAGCTCCAGTTTCTAATGGGCAGCTCTCCGGACAGACTGGATGGTCGGATCTGATTTCTGGGGTTAAGTGTACTGGTTCACGTTCATGAGAAGTGAGCGATGAATACAATAGGCAGAACTAGAGGGGCCCTGCCTCCAGCCCGGTGGAGGAAAGGGATCGTCAGTTATTGGACTGTGTGGATTTGCAGGCCCCGCAGATCGGAACCAAAAAGAGCAGCTCCAAATTGGGAAGATATGGATTTGATGGGTAGACTGTTGGATGGACTGGCTGCAAGATCGCATGCACAGAGTGGTGGTCAAGGGCTCCATGTCCGGGTGGAGACCAGTGGTGTCCCTCAGGTGGTCAGTACTGGAACCAGTGCTCTTTAACATCTTCATCAATGACATCAACACTGGGATTGAGTGCCCCCTCAGATTTGCAGGTGACCCCAAGCTGCATGGTGCAGCCCGCACGTCCAAAGGATGGGATGCGAACAGAGAGACATGCTGAGCAGTGGGCCCAGAGGAAGCTCATGAGGTTGAATGAATCCGGGTGCAAGGCCTGCACCTGGGTCATGGCAGCCCCCTGCTTTCAGTACAAGCTGGGGGATGTAAGGATGGAGCACAGCCCTGCCAAAAAGGACCTGAGGGTACTGATGGATGGCAACTGGGCATGAGCCAGCAGAGTGCCCTCAGCCCAGAAAGCCTGCCATACCCTGGGCAGCATCCGAAGCAGCGCGGCCAGCAGGGTGAGGGAGGGGATCTGCCCCTCTGCACTGTGAGCACTGCATCCAGATGTGGAGTCCTCAGTACAGGAGAGACATAGACCTGTTGGGGCGTGACCAGAAGAGGGCCACAAAAATGGTCCCAGGGATGGAATACCACCTTCCAAGGACGGCTGAGAGCTGAGGCTGTGCAGCCTGGAGAAGAGAAGGCTCCAGGAAGACCTGAGAGTGGCCTTCAGTATCTCAAGGGGGGCTGCAACAAAGGAGGGAACGGACTCTTTAGATTCTTCATAAGGAAGAAGTTTTCTATGATAAGCACCATTCTGTGATTCTGTAGTAAGGGTGGTGAGGCCCTGGAACAGGGACACTGAGAGATCCTGGAGCCCTGAGGACTGGGCATCAGGGCCTGGGGATGGATGGGATGGAGGGCACCATTCCTGGCCTGTTCCAGGGGCATCTAGGCATTGCCACCTCCCAGACCTTCCCTTGTGCTTTGTGGGGCTGTGCAGAGGAGGAGGAGGAGGTCACAGGGCACCCTAGGGATGGCTCAGGGTCACCGTGCGGATTGGACAGGGGCTGTAGCTGCTGTCCCCAGGGGACCCAGATCCTGCCCTGGGCTGATACCAGTCCTTCTTCCTGAAATCCTGGGGCACAAACCCTGCCTCTTTGGTAGACAGCATGGTTTGCTCATTGTAGTGTAAAGATTTGCTTTGGATTTAACCAAGCACAGAATTCAGAGAGGAGCGTGACTGCATCTGACTTCCCTGAGAGATGGTACTGCAGCTGAAGAGATGCAGAGGCAGCCAGTAACGTGCAGACCAAGCAGTACTGCCTGACGTTGGTCAGGATGAACTTCTCCTGCTGCAGTGTGATGATGACAGGTCTGGAGATGATCTGCAAGTCCAGCTCATAGGTGAGAGCCAGGCATGGGCACTGCAGGAGCAGAGAGGTGTCAGGGAACAGCCAAGGCATCAAAGAGCATCACAAAGCATTGAAAAGCGTCACAAAGCTGCAGCCAGGAAGCTGGGGATTTTAATGAGCAGCAACCAGGATGCTATTTGCTACCATACAAAACAGTAGCAGATCTCTCCCTGCAGACACCCCAAAGCCATACAACGTGGGAACAAAGCCAGAGCTCTGCAGCACACAGCCAAAAGCCATACCATTGCAAGCTGAAGTGCCTTGCAGTTTTTTATATTGAACCCAGTCCCTGTGAATGAAGACCCAGAACGGAGTCAAGGTGTTGATTGAACATGAGTATGCCTTTACTCATTAAAAGACAGAAGGGCAAGAGAGATCCAGAGTAAAAGAGGGACTCCTCTGGGAATTGAGAGACTAGTTCAGAGCTTGTGCTGCTGCCTGGTGCCTGGGACTGGCTGCCTGGCTCTAAGTCCGCCTCCAAGAAGCTCGGCTTCTCCTCAGCGATGCCGACCTGCTCCTCAAGGAGGTGCTGCTGTTCAGGCACTTGGGCTCTGCTTGGGTGGGCTGCACTGGAAAGGCATTGGGTCACAATCCAGGCTAGCGACTGTGATGTCTGGCGGGCTCAGGTCAACATCATCAGCGGAGCCAGGAGAAATGAGGGCAGGAACGTGGATGAGCTCCTTATCCCCATTGTTGTTGTCATGTGGAAGGCTGTCATCAGAACTGCAGCGATTCATGCTTCCTAAGAGCTCTCCATCGAAGGAAGCACACAGTGCATCGCTGCTGGTCCCGGGTCTTCTGGATCAAAACTGCTTAGATTCACCTAGGAATGAACAGATGGACAGGGGTGAGTGTCAAACTTTCACTGTCCAAACTCTTTTTAAAGCAGTGATCAGGTTCAATTTAGCCTGAAACTAAGCTGTTTGCAAAAGCAAAACTAGTTCAAGCGTTCTGTGGCTCCAAGTCTTTATCAGAAATCATTTTCCTTCCCAGTGCTGCCTTTCTCACCTTGGAAGAGAAAGGCAGGGGGAAGGGGGGGGGGAAGGGGGGGAATGGCAAGGAATGCGAGGCAGGTAATGTCGGCTATACAGAATTCTTAGAAGGAAAACTAACATCTGAAGAGTGTTGCCCTGGTACCACTGCCTAACAGGGATGGGTAAACTGCTTCATTAACAAGTCCAGCTATTACTGCAGGGGTGTCAGGCATCTGTCCTGCTGCTCATCTGCAGTCAGTAACGCCTTGTTTTAAACCCACATTTTGCCTTACCATCGACAGTGTGCAGGGGGGTAAGCTTTGCTTTTAGCTCAGCCAAGAGTCCCGCTGTCTCCTTGTCCCCCCTAGGGAAACCAAACCAGACAGTGACGAGCTTAATTATGAAAGTGGTTGACATTTGGTTACGGATTGGCAGCAGGAAGAAGCAAATAGGCTTCTAGCAACAGTACTGCTCTCCGGAAAGTAATTGTTGTGCTTTTATTTTTTTCCTATTTTGTTTGTACTCCAAAGCCCTTGAAGAAAACCTGTATCCTGTCACAGTGTTAATATGCTTTACTGTCTAAGACAGATGTAAAGTGTTTGCATGGTAGGTTGCCCTGGATGGCCAACACAATCTAACCCGCGATTACAAGAAGCAATCGCAAAAGAGTATCCTTTTTGATACTTGTTCTGCAGACTGGTGAAGAGTAACCTACAAAACGCTGACTGCTGCAGAGGACCGGTTGGAAGACGGCTGCTCCACACGCCCATCGTGCCACAGCAGCTCCTTGCTGGATGTGCCTGTGATAACTGGTTAGCTCCTGACAGCAATCCCCTCACAGTGGGGAAGAAAGCAGCGCCTGCACAGCTGGTTTTATGAGCACTAAACAAGCACAACTAAAATGCTCAAGGGAGACAATCTTAAAGCACAGTCATGGAATATCATTTCAAAATGTGCATCAGGGAGAAGATGGGATAAAACTCCGTGCTAGCCCATACTTCAGGATTTGTGGTATATTTTTCTGCAAAACCGTATAGTTGTTTTTAAGTTTGGAAGAGACAGTAAAATGTATATGGAAAAGGCTGAGTAGTCAGTCTTTGTAGCTACAGAAAGATGCTAGATGCCTTCTTTCTGTGGGAACGTTTCTGGAAAATTGCCTTTACGTGGTTTAAATGTCTGTCTTCTGACACAAAAGCAAAATGGAGGCAAGAATGTATTCTTACCTCCATAATGAGAGTGTTAGAAATATTCTGAGACTTCTTGTAGGGGCTCCCTGGGATTGCGTTGCAGTTTGCCTTTAGCCACAGAGGATGGATTTCCCAGGCTGAAGCAGGAACACCAACTGCCAACTGGTGATTTCTTCATCTCATTATGCGGTCTTTTTCTGGAGTGAGAGAGAAAATGGAGTGAACGGTGTGAGTCGTGGCACAGGGTGAGGCAAGAGCTGCATTAGGCTCTTGCCAACAGTTGCTTGTTCCTAGCACTGCCTGGCTTCTGCTGACACAGACCTTAGAAACTCGGTCTGTTTCCAACAGTTGAGGATGTTTCCATTCTTACAGCTCAGCGCTGAAGTCTTGCCAGCTAAACTATGCAAAGCAAGATGCGGGCAGATGAGCAAAGGCTCCACAGCTGTACAGTACAGCATTTAAGGGATGGCTTTTATTTAGCTGGCAGGTGTAACTGCTTTCTGAGGAACTGTGCAGCCATAAAAAGCATTAACACCTCATTGGCCTCATCTCACTGCCATGTTTAATTTCTAGTGCCAACAGGTCTGTCCAACAGCTCTGCTTAGAGGAGAACCAGAATTTGTTTCAGGCGCATGGTCCTGAAATCTGGAAAACCCCGATGTTTCCAGGTGCAGGTAGTACAGACTGGATCAATGGGCCAGGGTTAACTGTATGAGTTTCCATAGGGCCAAGAGTTGGGTCCACCCCAGACAACCCTACAGGTTTGGGGAGGAGTGGCTGGAAAGCTGCCTGACGGAAAGGGACCTTGGTGTCCGGATGGACAGTCAGCTGAATATGAGCCAGCGGTGTGCCCAGGTGGCCAAGGCGGCCAATGGCATCCTGGCTTGGATCAGGAGTGGTGTGGTGAGCAGGACGAGGGAAGTCATCCTGCCCCTGTACTCGGCATTGGTGAGGCTTCACCACAAGTACTCTGTTCTTTTTGGGCACTCCAGTTCAGAAAGGACACGGAGGTGCTGAAGCAGGTTTAAAGAAGGGCAACAAGGCTTGTGAAAGGCTTGGAGAATATGCCCTACGAGGAGCAACTGAAGGAACTGGGGCTGTTTAGTCTGGGGAAAAGGAAGCTGAGGGGAGACCTTGTTGCTCTCTTCCAATACCTGCAAGGTGCTTACAGCGAGAGCGGGGCTGGTCTCTTCTCACTGGTGACAGGTGACAGGACAAGGGAAATGGCCTTAAGTTGCACCAGGGGTAAGTTTAGGTTGGACATCAGGAAAAACTTCTTTACAGAGAGGCTTGTTAAGCACCCCAGGGAGGTGGTTGAGTCACCATCCCTGAATGTGTTTAACAACTGTCTGGATGTGGTGCTCAGGGACATGAGTTAGTGGTGGGTTGTTAGAGTTAGGCTAGTATGGTTAGGTTGTGGTTGGACTTGATGATCTTTAAGGTCTTTTCCAGCCTGAGCAATTCTATGATTCCATGAAATTTAACACCACAGTTCTTGTGGGAGCTGTGATGGGACTTGCAGTGTCTCTGGCTTCCCCTGAATTACTTTCTCCAGGCTGATTCATAGGACCTGGCATTTCTTTAAAGCCAAGTGCACATCTCTGTCCAGTTTCCACACCAGCCCCTTCAGTGACATCTCTGCCAGCTTTCTCCTCTAAGGAAGAACCGTGCAGTAGCCTAGCTGGGCTTAGGGGATGGGATGGGACAAGAGCACAGCCTGAACCAGGACACGAACAAGCTCAACTAGCCAATGGCACTTGTTCTGTAGTCCCCCATGTCCTCCAGAGCTGTGCTGAATTCACTGAGCAGCATGGTGAACTTACTGAGGGTGCGCTCAATCCCCTCATCAAGACCGTTAATAAAGATGTTGAATAGAAGCGGCCCCAGTACCGAGCCCTGGGGGACACCGCTCGTGACTGATCTCCATTTGGATTTAACTCCATTGAGCACAACTCTGTGGGCCTGGCCATCCAGCCAGTGTTTGACCCAGCGGAACATACGCCCATCCAAACCATGGGCAACCAGCTTCTCCATGAGGATGCTGGAGGAGACAGCGTCAAAGGCTTTACTGAGTCCAGGTAGACCACACTGACAGTCTTAGGTTCATCCATTAAGTGGGTCACCTTGTCATAGCACAAAATCAGGTTTGTCTAGCAGGATCTACCGTTCATGAGCCCACACTGGCTGGGTCTGATCCTGTGGGAATACAAGAAAGACTATTCAGAGCAGCAGCTGTGGAGCAAGATAAACAGCATGAGAAAGCAATGCTGAGAACCAAGGACATCTCCAGAAAGAAGAGAAAAGCCAGTCAGGTAAGCTGTGCAGTGGCCGTGTGATAGTTACCCTGACTGAAGGAAGAGTGTATGGCCAGGAATGACTGATGACTCTGACTGGATAAGCACCTGCGTGCAGTTAAGGAGTGTTTGTGGAATGTTTTGTTGACGTATAAAGGCTGGTGGGAAAGTTAAAAGAGAAAACTTGTGAATGTATATAAGGCATGCTAGAAACTGTAATAAATGATTTGGGTCATTCACATCTGAGTCTGTAGCTACCAGGATCATCTTTCCGGCCCTTTTGGTAGATGCGCGTCACATCTGCCAGCCTCCAGTCTGCCGGGACATCCCCGGTTAGCCAGGACTGCCGTAGAATGATGGAGAGAGGCTTGGCAGCCACATCCGCCAACTCCCTCAGCACTCCAGGGTGCGATCCATCTGGCCCCATGGACTTGTGAGCGTCCAGCTTTCAGAGCAGGTCCAAAATCATTTTCTTCATGGATTACTCAGGGCCTGTTCTGTTCCCCATCCCTATCTATCAGCACAAGGGGCTGTGTGCCTAGGAAACAACTAGCCTTACTATTAAAGACTGAGGCAAAGAAGGCACTGAGTACCTCAGCCTTATCCTGATCCTTGGTCACTGTCTTCCCCTTGGCATCCAACAGGGGACGAGGATTCTCCTTTCTTGCTTTTCTTCTGCTTTTCTTTTCCTGTTTTTCTTTTCCTGTCTTTCTTATCTTTTTTACTTTCTTTTCTTTCTTTCCCTTCTTTCTTTCAGCCTAGATCTCACTGTGTTGTCCAGATGCCTGTGTTGCTTTTCCCATATCCCCGTGTTCTGCCCAGATCCCACTGTTTCACTGCATCTCACTGCAGATCTCCCACCCCACAGCCCCACTCACCGCCACCATCCCCGGAGCTCTGCCCTCCCCTGCAACCGCTCCCCCACCTCCTCAGGAGATCCCTGAGGGCTCTCTGTTTCACCTCCCCAGTGTCTTCTTCGCCCCCCCACTGCCCCTCGAGCCCCATTCAGGCTTCAGGCCGTGCGTGCAGGCTGCATTGCCATGGTGACAGTGCGCCCTTACTCATTACACGCAGTGTATTTCACTGCCCTCCACACACACCCCGCCCCCCTCCCCCGCTACTTGTCGCCCACATCCCTCCCATCCCTCTGTGTAAGTCCCGGAGTTACATCCTACCCCCTCCCCCCTCCCCCCCACTCCAGTTCCCCCATTCTGATCACTATAGTCCTTTTCCACCCCTCCCCTCTGTGCCTCCTCCATTCTGACCCCCAGGGCCCACCTGTCTGATTCCTCTGATCCCTCATCCCTCTGCAGTCCCCCATTCTGATCCCTAGTGTCCCCTGTTGTCCCCCCGCAACGAGTCTCCCCATTCTGTCCCCTAGAGTCCTCCCCCTTTCCCAGTCCCCTCTATCTGACCCCCAGAATCCCCTCTTCCCCCCCCCCCCCCCCCCCCCCCCCCCCCCCCCCCCCCCCCCCCCCCCCCCCAAGTACCCCCACTCCAATTCCCCCTTTCTGATCCCTGGAGTCTCCTACTGCCCCCCAGTCCCCTTTATTTGATCCCCAGGGTCCCCTGTCCTCCCTTCTCCCTCCACCTCCTGACCCCTTTTCTGACCCCTAGAGTCCCCTGTACTCCCCTGTGCCCTCCTCTCTGACCCCTGGAGTCTGTTCCCCCCATTTTAATCTCCAGTTCCCCCCAGCCGGACCCCTTTTCTGCCCAAAGAAGTCCCCCACAACCCCTGGCTCTCCCACCCCTCCTTCCACCCCCAGATGTCCTTTCTGCCTTGTAGAGACTCTGTTCACCCCTTTCCTCCCCACAGCCCACTAAGTTCCCCCCAGACTCTCTTTCAACTCCATTGAGACCCCACTCCCCTCTTCCCCCCCCAGTATCCCCCTAAGGTCTCCCCCAAACTCCCTTTCCACCCCATAGAAGCCTCACTAACCCCTTTCTTCCTCCCACAGCCTCCCCTATCCACCCCTGGAGTCATGCAGAAGAATCTGGAGATATCCTAGAGGGGTTTGGGGCATGCAGAGGGTCCCCAGGTGGGTCCAGGGGGTCCTTGGATTCATACAGAAGGCTCTGCAGATGTCCCAGAGGAGTCGTGGGGTGACCAGGGGGTCCCCAGGTGTTCCTGGAGTCCCCCAGAGGTCTCAGATGGGGATTCTGAGGACAACATCACATAGTGACACGTTCTCACTCTGTTTTGTCCCCGTGGGATTGCCCCCCAAAATGTCTGTTTCCATTAAAATAAATACTGTGTCAATTTTGTTGTAGTTTTTCCCCACTTCCCTTCAGAAATGGACAGTTCTCACCAAACCCCCATGCCCCACCAAAACAACTCCCCCAGGGCCACCGGCTGACACTGGGACAACTGCCGGCGGTGCCACCACCGGGACAAGTGCCTGTCCCTGAAGTTTTCTCTGTCACTGTAACTGTGGAGCCTGGAGCCATACCAACCCATCTACCTCGAGAGCCCCATCAGTGTCCTACAGCTCCTGGAGCCAGGTGATGCTGTCACCCCGACCGTCCCAAGCTGTCCCCCCTGCCACGGTGGCACAACTGGAGCATGGTGACATCTTCATTGAAGAGGTGATGAGGAGGGGTACCAGGAGGGGAGCTGGGGGACCGCTGGGGGACACGTAGGGATGCTGGTGTCACCATCGTTGGGTGTCACCTTCACTGGATGCCGTTGAGTGTCACTGAGTGTCACTGTCTTCAGGTGTCACCATCACTCAGGTGACACCTCGACACAGCGTGACCTCGATGTGGAACAGCCGTGACGCAGTGTCCCCATCCCTGGCTGCCACTGTTGTTACCCTCATCCAGTGTCACCATCACTTGTGTGTCACCATCTCTCGGGTGACACCATTCCCTGTGCTCTGACCACCACATAGGGGCAGGCACAGGTGGCCCCACGTTGTCACCATGCTGTCACTAAGCCTCTCACTGTCTTTTGTCACTTCTCCAGGCCCGCCTACAAGCCGGACCCGCTGACACCCTGAGCCCTCTGACGCTGTCACCATCCTCTGCCACGAGGTCAGGGACACATGGTAGTGAACTCTATGCCACCACCAGAGGGGACTGCGTGTGACATCAGTGTGGAACAGCCGTGATGCGGCGCCATCGTCATCGGGTGTCGCTTTTGGCAGCTGGCGTCGGGTGTCACCGTCATGCGGAGGGGACAAAAGGACCCCCCTGAGGACACTGCACTGAAGCTGGGAACGCTGTGACCAGCTCGAGGACTTCCCAGTGGAAGTGGGGACACTGCATCATGGTGTCACACCCCCAAAGTTGGGGATACATTCATGTCACCCCCTGAGTGTGACCCCCAAAGCCGGGGACATCCCCCTGTCACACTCCAATGTTGAGGACACCCCCCACAGTGTCACATCCCAAAGTTGGGGACACTCCTCTGGGGACCCCTTCTGTGTCCACCCCCACAGACCACCATTGTTCCCATGGGGCAGGGGTGACACCCCTTATTTTGTAATTAAGGTTTATTTTTTGATAATGGCATTGGGGATGAACCCCCCCCCCCCCCCCCCCCCCCGTGCCCCGATGTGAATAAAGGGCAGAAGAGAGGCTATGGGGCTCCACGTGTCACATCGGGGGGCAACTTTGAGGACAGAGGTCACTGCAGCATCCTGGCCTCATAGCCCCTATGGCCCATAACCACTACAGCCCCACCTGATAGCCATCCCATATCCATATCTCACGACTTTATCCCATCCCATATCCATAGCCCATTCCATATCCATCATATCCACCCCATAGCCATCTCAAATCCATCCCATATCCATACCCCACATCCTATCCCCATCCCGTACCCCATATCCGTATCTATCTGAAATCCAAATCCCCACATCCATCCTATGTCCATTCCAAATACTTATCCCATTGTCATCCCAACCCCATCCCATATCCATATCCTATCCCCAATCCATCCCACGTTCTTCTATGTTGATCCCATATCCGTCCCAAGCCCACCCCATATCTGTGGCCCATCCCATATATGTCCCATTTTACGGTTTCCCATTCCATATCCATATCCCCACACCCCAATCCCAAATTTCACATCCCAGTCCTACATCTAACATCCCAACTCCACATCCCAGTCACACATCCTATACTCCCATCCCAACTCCAACTCCAACTCATTCCCGATCCCACATTCCAACCCCACCTTCCACCTGCCAATCCCAATCCCTCATCCCAATCCCAGATCCCACCCCCTCTCGCAATAGGACGCACCCGGAGGCCCCGCCCCCACCGCCGCTCCGCCCCGCCCCCCGCCCTCGCGCCCCCCACCAACGGCCCCGCATCGCCCCGCCCCCCGGCCTCTCATTGGTCAGCGGCAGCGTCCCCTGCTCCGATTGGCTGAGCCGCAGCGCGCGGGAGCGGCCGTTGCCAGCCGGCTCGGAGCCGCCCGACTGTCCCCTCAGACAGCGCCGCTGCCGCAGCCCGGGCCCGGGACCGCAGCACGGGAGCGCCGCTGCAGCCGCTGTGCGCCGGAGCTGTCCGAGCAGAACCGAGACGGAACCGCGGCACGACGCGAGTGGTGCTGAGGACAGCAGCGCCGGAGCCGGAAGGGAGGGAGAGCGGCCACCGGGACAGGGAAAAACACCTGCGCGGCCATAACCCACCTCCCTGTGCGGTGAGGGGTTGGGAGTGGGGTTGGGATTTGGATATGGGGTTGGGATTAAAGATGTGGGACTGGGATGTGAGGATATGCATGGATACAGGACGGGATATGGGGAAGTCAGATATATAGGGGATGGGCTCTGGATATGGGGGGATTTGGGATCAGTAGGAGAAGAACATGAGAGGGGATTGGGATGATAATGGGATGGATAAGGATATGGACTGGACATGGGATGGATGTGGGCATATGGACTCGGGATGACTATGGGATGGATACGGATATATGATAGTCCACTGCTGCTCCCCACAAACCCCAGGACCCCCCGACACCCAGACCTGTTGGGGGTATGGGATATAAGCAGCTATGGGAAAGACATAAGGGAGATAATGAGGAGGGACAAGGGGCTATGGGGAACTGGGGAAGGCTGTAGGGGGACCGGGGACTACAGAAGCCTTTGGGGGGGGGGGGGGGGGGGGCTAGGGAGGCATATGGGGCTATAATAAGCTGTGTAAGGTACTAGAGTATATGGGGCTATAGGGGTGGATATAGGGGGATTTGGGGCAATAGAAGGCGGTGAGGGGGTCACAGGGAAACACAGTGCTGTAGGGAACATTGGGGGTTTGGGGAGGGGCTACAGGAAGCTGTGTGGGGGTATAAGATGGGCTATAAAAATAAAGTGGGGCTAGATGGTCCAGATATAGCTCAAATACGGTGACTAAAAGGTGTTATAGAGGAGATGAGAGAATACTGGTGGGATATAGGGCTATAGCAAGGATGTGAAGAAATAAAGGGGGACATGGGGCTACAGGGGGCTGGGGAGAGCTGTGGGAAGGGATATACAGGGCTGGGGGAGCATATAAAAGAATATGGATCTATAAAAGACTGTAAGGGGGAAAAAGGTAGGACAGAAAAGTAAATAGGTCTACAGACAGCAGTGGAAAAGCTATAGCTGTGATATGGCGAAACAAGTGCAATAGCGGAGTGTGGAGGAGTATAGGAGGGGTATAGGGAGATATAAGGTTATAAAGAGAAGTAGGGGGGCTATAATGGGAGTGTGGGGGCTAGAGGGAAATAAAGAGTAATATGGAGATACAGGAGGAGCTACAAGGGAATGTGGGGAGACAAGAAAAGGGTACAAGCCCATATATAGAAAAGATGAGTAGAATGAAAAAAGCCAAGAGGAAGATAAAAAAATTCAGTGAGCTAAAACAAAAGAAACAAAAACAAAATCAAAAATTAAAAACAAAATTGGGAAAAAAGGGAACAAAATGAAACTATACAAATGAAAAAAGAGAAAAAGAATAATAAAAAATCAAAAAAAAAAAACAGTTAAAGGGAAAATAGTGAAAAAAGAAAAAAAAGGAATACAAAGCAAAAAGAAATGGATGACAACAAAATAGAGCAAACAAGTAGGAAAGCTAGGCTAGCACAGCAAAAGAGAGCAAAGCAAAAGAAGGCAAAGAATGACAAAAAGCAACCTTGCAGGAATGGAGGAATCTGTCCAGAGCTGTGCCCCTGCTTGCCACAGGAGCTGCGCGGGAGGAGAAGAAGTGGGCCAAAAGGTAAGAGGAGCTCCTTGGGTTCTGGGCTTGAAGCAAAGCTGAGAAGCCATGCCGGGAGGAGGTGTGGGTAGCTACAGGCCACCTTGCTATCTCCCCAAGAGATGAGTGTGTGGGCTAGGCACCGGGCAGGAGTGCTGGCCAGAAGCAAGCATCTCTGTGGAGGAAGGCAAAGGGCGGAGAGGTTCAAGGGTAGCTACCGGGCATGGCCTTGCTCAGCAAGGGGAGGAAAAGCCTGAAGGGCACGAGAAGGGGATAGAGAAGGGCAGGCCAGTAGGCGTGAAGCTGCGAGCAGAGTAGAGAGCAACTTGGCAGAGCAGCAAGCAGAGTAGGCAAGTGTGAGGTTTGGCGTGAGTAGCAGCAAAAGCCCAGAGCATCAAGAAGCAGGAAGTGAGGAGAAGGTAAGTGAAGGGCAGGCAAGGTAATGGGAGGCAAAGGCAAGGGGAAAAGGGGGGGGTAAGCGGAGAAAGAAGGGAGGGGGATGGGGGAGGGAGGGTGAAGAGCAGAGCGGAGGGAAGGGCTCGAGGGGTAGGGCTGAAGGCAAAACCTATGATGAAAAAAGAAAGAAAAAATAAAGCAAACAAAAAATATATGAAAAAAGAGAAAAAAAGAAAAAGAAAAAATAAAGGAAAAAAGAGAAAAAAAGGTGAAAAAGAAAAAAAAGAAAAA
>NC_052537.1:264107-333930 GCF_016699485.2 Gallus gallus
AGTGATAGAGGAGAAAGAAGGGACTGGCTTTGAGTGCAGGGGGAAGGGTCAAATGACAGACTGGAATCGGATTAGATCGGGAGGCTGAGGGGAAGGGTATAGTTCCAGAGGCAATCCCGGTGATCGTGAGTGATCGTGGTCCCGAACAGGTGCCGCTGACCCAGGGGGTGTTGCGCGCCTGGTGGAATTTATGGATAAAAGAGGCTTGAAATCGCCTCTGACATTAAATGCACTACAAACTTTGGCTGCACTGGGGGCCTCTCCTCCCCGTGACATCACAAAACCTAATGCGTATGGTGCACAGGCTGGTTCAATATACGTTATGGGAGACGGACGGGAGGGCCGAGTTGGGGGGCGTGCCGGGGGGGCAGGGGTCGGCCTGGGCCACTCCCGGTGTGGGACCGGCATAACAGCAGCTTTCAGGGAGGGCCGTGGAGTGGCTTCGCCCCAGGGCCAGTCAGTGAAACTAAGGCCAGGGGAGCTAATAGCAGCCACAGATGCAATGGTGGAAGTGTTTAATAAACTTGTGCATAAGGCCGAACCACCTGCTCCGTGCACAGATATTACCCAGGGCCCGAATTAATCCTTTCAAAGCTTTGCAGACAGGCTTTTAGCTGCTGCAGAGGGGTCTGATCTCCTGGAACCGGCTCAAGAGCCAGTGATCATTGACTGTCTGCAACAGAAATCGCCTCACAATGTTAAGGCATTGCTGCGAGCTGGCCCGAGTACGCTTAATATCCCGGGAGAAATTGTTCAGTATGTCTTAGATAAGCTCAAGGTGGCTCATTTAACTAATGAAGGGCTAGCCACAGGTATTGTTGTAGCTGTTGGCCCGCGACAGCAAAGATCGCTGCAGCAGCAAGGGCTGTGTTTCTGATGCGGCCACTATGGCCATGTTAGAGCACAGTGCCCCTCTGGGGGAGGTCAGTCAGGGCCTCCTGATCGCAGGAAGGGCTTGCTAAAGGGTATCCGTTGTCGGGTATGCGGCAGTTAAACATCATGAATCTGGGAAAAATTCTGTGGGTACCATCACGAAAAGTAATACCAGATATAAGTAACATATCTGCAAAAACTGAGTCTAGGTGCGAGATTTCTACAGAAATTCTTCGTTGGCAAACCGAAGCCAACTCCAGAACAACTGAGGGACAGATGATGGGATCAAGAACCACTCATCAAGAGGAGCACTACACCTGCAACGCTGACACTTCCGATGTTGCTGATGTTTATGGTGTCCCTGGCAATTACAGCGTGTCGCAAACAACTACAATGGACGCAAGAGCATATGCAGAAGATTAAAGGAGAGCGTGATCCCTTTGGGAGCTGGCTGAATAGACTGTTTGGGGGAACGGGTTCATGGTTAAAGCAATTGCTTAAGGTTTTCGCTATAGGGCTTGCAGTTTCTGTATGTATTCTAATCTGTCTTCCACGCTTTGTAGGATGCTTGTAGAACTGCCTTCAGCGAATGATGGACAAGACCGTTGACTATCGAATTGAATATCATAGATTGCATGAAAAATTATAGAGGGGTTTAGGTTGTTGCGTTCATGCTGTATCGGGGCAAGGCTTGGCCGAGCATGGGAAAGTATTCCCTGTTGCTCTGGTGACTGCTTAAGAATTGTAGTAGAAAAGTAGTAGGAATACTGTGCTGAAATATATTTAGGATTAGGGGATTTGCGCTGTTTCGCGATGTACGGGTGAGGCATGTGTGTAAGCAGCATTCAGCTTAGGGAGGGGGAGATGTTGTAGTAGGCGTCTTGCAGGGCTACGGGATGTACGGGACAGGCCTCTCCCTAAGCATAGAGAGACAGTGCTATTGTGCTGACCTTGATGCAGAGAAAACAGGAGAAGAAGAAGGATGAGAAAAGAATGTGGAAACGGCCAAACAAGGCACAATGATATCTGGTGTGAACCAATCAGAGTGGGAAATTGACAAGAAACAATGACCTTTGCATAACACTAAACAGGAAGTTATTAGGAATGTTTCTCCTCTGTCCTTGATTACAGCTGTGCCTCCAGGCAGTGGCTCACCAAAGCCTAGGTTTAATGCAGTTGAGTTTAGAGCTGGGGTGAGCTCCAGCTCTGGGTAGTTCCACACGGGGTTAGTTCTGTATGATGGTGGTGCCCCGGCAGGCACCCAGGAACTGTTTCCAAGGTGCTCCTGTGTGGAAGGGAGAGAACAGTGTCGTGAAGGAATCCCCCAGCTTAAATTGCATCTTGTGTCATTCTGACTGGAAGGATGTTTAATGGGAGTTGCTCTGTCCTGCATTTCTTTGCAGATGTGACTGGAGGAGGTGATCCAGGTTCCCCTCTAGGTTCTGGGACTGAATCTCCAGCAGATCACATGGGTATGTCATGACTTTGTAATTCCTTAGAGAGCTTTCATTGCCCATTTCAGTGCCATTTCATGGCACGATCTCCCGTATGCTCCACTATTCAGTGATGCTGTAGAGTATGACTGAAACTTTCATGGGTCTTTGGTTGCAGAAGTGCCCCCAGGGAAGGCCTGGCCTGATCCTTGGTTTCCTCCTGCACTGGAGCCCTGCTGGAATCCCAGCAGGAGTAGTTTGTCTTTACTGACTCTGCTGACTCACCACTGGTCTTCAAAACTTCCTGCACATGATATTTAACTTCATACATTCTGTCTAGGTCCAGAAGAAGGAAAGGATGAATCCAAAAGAGTAGAATACTCCCAGGGCTCATCCCATCTCCTAAATGACCTGCTGAAGGAAATGGAGAATGCAGCGCGTGGTGAGTATACTTCAGTGTGTTCACTGAGACTTGGGAAGCTGAGGTCTGATATGCATGTGTGGATAAGCTGTAGCCTGCACAGCAGGAAGGGATCTCTCAGAGCCGTGCTGTGGTGGTGTTCCATGTAACACCTTGCAGGCACTGTCAAGCACCAGAGATGGTCTGCTGCCACTTCTGCATCCAGCCAAGACCCAGAGACAGCTGCTCCCCCAGCATGACCATAACTTGTCAGAGCTGCTTTGTGCAGACATTGGCAGCCCGGTGGCAGCAAGTGGCGAGTGCTGTGCTTCTGTTCATACAAAGCCCTCTCTGCTGCTGAGCAAGTTCAAGGCAGGAGGAGCATCCCAAGCAGGGCTGGCTGTCTTTGCTAATCCTGGAAACGAGGTGGAGATGCTGATTCTGGAGATGTTTCTGCTGGAGCTTGAATTTCAGCCTGCAGATGCCTGGCTGTGATGGGTGGAACACGATGGTTGGTGATGCTCACAGCACAGTGCGTGAGGGCCCTGCATAGGAGCTGATTCCTAGGGAGGCGTGAGAGGTTTTGGCACCCTCCAATTCCTGGGAGGGCCCAAATGCCCTTGGGCAGCAGAGGGGGTCGCAGTGGCTTTGGGGGACTGGGACCAGCAGACTTTGCCTGAGCTCAGGATAGGAGTAGCTCAGTTCCTGATGAGAACACATCACATCCAATCCTACTGTCCTCTTTCTTTCTAAAGGGACTGACCAACAAACTGCACAGGACGCGCTGCAGGAAGGCAGCCATCCCACGCTGCCAGTCTGGGACAGAGGAACGCAGATAGCGCCAACGACTGGCATGCCAGGTAATTTCTGTCCTGTGGTCATCCAGAGTCACTAACCAGAGTCAGTGTGTGCCTGCAGGCTCTTCCTGCCTGCTCTTGCACCCCAGGTCAGCAGCCAAACCTGAGCGTATGAGCACAGAGCACATGTAAAAGAAGCCAGGGGTGGCTCTCTGAAAATGGCTGACCTCAGTGGGGTTTGGTGAGTTGTTCCAGCAGCGTGCCGGAGAAGATGCATGCAGACCTCTGTGACGCTGCTCACCTCCCACTGCTCCCAGTTCCCAGAGAGTTGTGAGCTTTGCCCTTTTGGATGAGCGGGGTCCTGTGTGGTAGGAGCGTGCAGGAGTATTTTTCCCCTGGGCTGGCTCCGGCTGTGCCCTGTGCTGGCTCGAGGCTGACCTTCAGCCTGAGGGGTGTCCTGTGGGAGAGCTCAGGACGCGTGCGCTGGGGGAAAGTGTGAGGGCTTCTGCTCTGCAGTGCTCCCCGCAGACAAAGCCCAGACCCCAGGGCAGAGCCCCAGCCCTCAGCCCAGAGGAATACGTGGGCAGTGCTGGTGCAGCCTCACCCTACCCAACGAGAAGTGGAAGCAATCCTTTTTGTCGTCTGGTGCAGCCTCACCCTACCCAACGAGAAGTGGAAGCAATCCTTTTTGTCGTCTGGTGCTTAGACACCAGAGACAGAGGTACCCACTGATGAAAATCTCCTGGGTCCATAAAGCACACCGAGAGATTGTCTGTAGTGCAGGTGAAGGTAACGTGGGACACTGTCTCATTTCTTCCAGGGATGAATGCTGGGAAAAGCACAAAGGCTGCTGTTCACAAATCTGTGCGAAAGCGCCGCATCGCAGCGATGGTACTGTTCTCAGCTGTGCTGCTGTCTGCACTGTTGTTGGCCTGTGGTGCTGCGTTATGGATGTGCAAAAAATACCTGTGAGTTGGCTTTTCCCCAAAACACTTTATTGCTGCATTTGGCAAGGAGGCATTTGTGGTGCCAGGATCCTGGACGGCCAAATCAGTTGCTGGCAGTACACTGCCAGGACTTACGTTGCAAAGTCTTTCAAGTTTCCCCTTATTTCCTGTCAGTGAGTAGTGCTTTCTGAAACTCATTCTCACAGAGTGTGCAAGAGAGAAGAAAGAGCAGCAGAACGAGCTCTTCCTGATACCAACTGAGAGAGTGTTCCAGCTGGAGATGAGGGCAGAACGGAGCTGGGAGAGGCAACAAGAGAGACTCCTGCCCAACCAAACCAGAATCTCAACAATAGTTCCAGTCCATTCCATTCTACCATCCAAGATACCAAAGGTCTTCAAAGTCATCTGGAAGACCTGGAGCGTGAACTCAAAGCCAAAAAAGAAGTCCACGGGAACAGTCCTGAGTGCTGCTTTCTGTCAGAGGACAGCCCTGAAGCTGAGAGCGGAGAATCAGCAGCAGAGCCTTTGTCCTTCACCCTGCATTCTCCAGGACAAGTATCAGCAATAATTCCAAGATTCTTAGCTCACCATAGCTACAGTCCTTTTGAGGGTCGTAGTGAGAACCCAGAAAGTGAGCTTCCTCTGACTGCTGGACAGTATTGTTTATTGTCTTTGGAGATGTGGATGAGGATGGCTGGTTTCTGGGAGAGCTGACAGATGGCACAAGAGGACTGGTCCCTTCCAATGTGGTTGTGGAAGTTTCCGATGATGAACTGGATACAACGATGCCTCTAGAGCTTTGTGATCTCCTGCTGGACACTGATGATTAAGTGGATGCAGAGATTCCATAACGCAGCAACATCCTGTAAAAATTCCTGCACTGATTCATCTGCAAGACTACCCCCTGCTCCACTAGATGTTCAAGTGGAGTGTGAGCAGGATGTGGATGAGCTCCTTCAAGAGCTCTGTGGTGACTGACAGTGTAACTGCATAGTCTTATTATATATTAAAAACAAAAAAAAATGAACCAAAAAAACCCCAATAAAACAAACAAAAAACCCAACACTGTTCTTTTTCTTGGATACATTGACTTGATACTTTTTCTAGATGAGACTTTGCAATGAGTCTTGAAGCAGATTTGAACTGGTAGAAGTTGGCAGTGTCTGCATTCCGTTCTCCTAATTTCCTTGCTGGTCGGAGTTAACGTGCCCTGCATCCGTTCCCCAGCTCCAGCTGTCTCCTGAATCATGAGAGCAGCCTTTCCATATTGTGAAAACAGCCCTTTCACATAGTTGGAGTGGATTCATGCTGAAGGACAAGATGCTTGTGGACATGTAAGCTCAGGAAAAGAATGTAGAGTCCATGGAAACTTGCTGCCAAACAACACTAAGAAAGAAGAATAGACTCCTGTTGTTGAAGATGGAACAGTAAAACAGATGCCCCAGCAAAACACAATGCCAGTACAAGCTGGTTGGGGCTACTCCCCCTGAAAAGGCTGGAAGTTCACAGCGAGGTAGACTACTAGCCCTCATTCAATGACTACCAGAGACCCCCACCATGTTTTTAGGACACGTGCTCAAGAGGGTGGGACAATATGTTAATAATTTCTCAGAATTCCAGCCCATCTTCATGGAATGTAATGAATATATGTATGCAATGTCTTTAAATACGTAACCATTGCTTTTCTCGGTGTGAGAGGTGGGAGGAGATATCCCCCTTGCATCTGGTGCCATAAGGAGCACACCTGGTTTATGACCTTACGTGAGTTGTGAGTTTGATTCCACACATCACTCCCTTCACTATTAAGAGGACTAAGAACTTCTGTCACAGAAGGATGCCCATCTGCAAGGCTTACATTTCATGCTTCTTCCTTCCTCTCTGCTTGGTAAAACTCCATGCTGGGCTCATTTGGAAGGAAGGCTTGGTGTTCTGATTTCTTGGACAGTCGTTACCTAAAGCCTGGAGTGCCTCTGTCAAGTGTGGCGGTGCAACTCCCGCTCCCCACACTCTCCCCCTTCTCTCAGGCCTCTCAGTGCACTTCTTCTCCTCAGACAAAAGGCGGAGAACCAGTACATGGAGGTACTCCTCCTCTTCCCTTGCCCCTGCTTGCCTCTGGGTAGCAAGGAGCAATGAATTGGAACATTAGGGGATGCCCTTGTTGTATCTGACTCCTGCTTTGTGCCCCATAGCCCAGGAACAAACCTGGAGACAATGATCTCCTGGCAGCCTGGGACATGTGTACACGAATCACGGCCCAAGTGGGGTGGCCTGTTGTATTTGCTCCACACTCAGGTAGACGCAAATTGTAAGCAGAAGTCAACTTGCATTTCTTCCATCCACCTCCCTACTTATTTCTTACTTCCTCCCACCTGGCCTACAGGCAGGGTTGTGAATCATGAAAACAGCTTTTCTATATTGTGAAAAGAAGTCTTTTTACATAACTTGAGTGGACTGTAGCTGGAGGACAGGAGATGTACACAGGGAAGCCCAAGAACAGGTGGAGTCCATTAGCCAGCAAACAGAATTTTTGTAAAGGTCCCCCCATTTTGATGGGGGACATCGGTTACAACTCTTGTCCAGGTAATTTGGTGTTCCCATGCCCTGGGGAAGTAGGTGGACTCCATTACCCAGCAAAAGACAAGGGATTTTCACCTGATACCTAAGACCAGCTAGGATAAGCAACTGTTATGGGGCAAAGGGTGTCAAAAGAGATACCGAGAAAGACCCCCCTGGGTTGTATCTTGGCTCACTGGAAGGACGTTGCTGATGAGCCAGGGTGAACATTGGAAGAGAAAACTCTTATTAAATATTGTTATCAGTGGTGGCCGTTGTTTAAATTAGAGGGAGGGAAAAGCTGGGTCCTTAATGGAACGTGAAATTATAAAATACTCCTTTGGTTAATGTTGTTTCTAAGAAGGGAAAGTAAATGGGATGAAGTAGCATATGCGGATATGTTTTTTACTCCTAGAAATCATCCAGAATGGCAAAAGGAATGTGGGATTAATCTGGCTCCACAAGATTCTTTAGTATTAGCCTTAGAGAAGGAAAAGAGAGGAAAGGGTGAAAGACTGAGAGGATGTTACTCAGCATGTAGCACTGGAGAAAGATGTTTAAAAGTTAGAGAAACACGGGAAAGGCTGGAGGATTATGTTCCCCGTTATGAGAAGGAAAGAGAGCAGGGAAACAAAGAAGGTGACATTGTAAGAGCAGAAAGCCAGGAAGGAGGAAAAGGAAATGAACGGGCAGTGAGGGGCTTTTTGCCGATCCCAGCCCGTGCTCGTAGCAAAGTAGGAACGACTACGCAGACTCCTCTCAGGCAAGCAGTGGGTTCTAGGGGACCCATTGGAATTAAGATACCACTTACAACAGGTGGTTTAGACAACTGGAAATGTGTAGTTCAGGAGTATAGGAGCGATCCGCTCAGGGTCGCTAAAAGATTTGAAACGACACTAAAAGCAGCATCCTGAGTGGGCGGGTACAGACGCGGTGCTGGGTGAGGTCACAGAGACAGAAGAACAATTAATTCTGAAAAGGGCTAGGACTCACGTCCAGGCTCAAACGAGTGCCTGAACCCTGCAAGGGCAGCTGGAGGATTTTGTCCTCCATTTTGTTTTGGAAAGGCTAAAGTTCAGGATCTAAGAGCCATAGATAAGATTGTGGAAGATTTACACCCAGTAGCTGCAAACCCCTATACACTGTTAACTAGACTCAGGCCAAGAATGGAAATACTATACAGTGTTAGGTCTGAAAGATGCCTTTTTCTGCCTCCCTTTGGCTGCAGAACATCAAAAATTGTTTGCATTTGAGTGGGAAAACCCGGATTCAGGAAGAAAAACTCAGTTAACCTAGACAGTGTTACCCCAGGGTTTTAAGAACAGCCCCAGCTTTTTGGAAATCAGCTAGCCAAGGAACTGGAGGAGTGTATGTATGTAGATGATGTCCTGGTTGCAACGGAGACCAAAGAGGAATGCTATCAATGGACAGTAAGGCTGCTCAATGCCCTGGGGCTAAGTGGATACAGATTATCACAGCAGCAGGCCCGAATAGTGCAGACCCAAGTAACCTACTTAGGTTACATATTGTCAGAAGGACAGCATGAAGCAATATGTAGAACTCTCAAGCCCATTACGGCAAAGGACTTGTGGACTTAGGAGTGACAGAATGGTGCTGATTATGGATTCATAATTACAGACTATTAGTAGAACCATTATATCGTCTGCTGAGGAAAAATCCAGCAAAATTAACTTGGAGTGGAGAAGCTGAGAGAGCATTCTGGGAACTAAAGCAGAGATTGATGGAGACCCTTGCCCTGGGACTCCCAGATGTGACCAATGCACTTATTTTATTTTCACATGAAAAACAAGGAATAGCTATGAGCGTCCTGGTGCAGGAACTGGCGCCATGCAGAAGGGCAGTCGCTCACTTCTCTAAGCAGCTGGATGAGGTAAGCATGGGCTGGCCTGCCTGCTTGAGAGCAGTAGCAGCAGTAATCCTAAATATACAGGAAGCATGAAAATTTACCGTGGGTCAAAGAATAACTGTGCTTGTATCACATACGGTTACCACAGTTTTAGAACAAAAAGGGCACCTCCCGATTCCTAGGATATCGGGCAATCCTGGTCGAACAGGATGGTGTAGTTATTATGACAGCTAACACTGTAAATCCAGCTTCCTTCCTCAGGGGAAATACAACCGAACCCATAGCGCATGATTGTCTCCAGACAACTGAAGTGCACTCCAGCTGCCTGGGCCTAAGGGACCAGCCCTTGAAGGACACAGAAGTGACCCGGTTCGTGGATGGGAACAGCTTTGTACAACAAGGTCAGCTCAAAGTCGGATATGCTGTTACCACTTATCAGGACATAATAGAAGCACAGCCTTTGCTAGCTGGGGCATCAGCACAGAAGGCAGAAATTACTGCTCTGATGAGAGCCCTTAAGCTGGCTAAAGGCAAAAGAGCTAATATCTGGTCTGATTCTGAGCATGCTTTTGGTGTTGTACACGCTCGTGGGGCTACGTGGAAAGGAACAGGGCTGTTAACAACTCGAGGGAAAGGAATCAGGCACACTCCTGAGATTCTGAAGTTGTTAGAAGTGTCTAAAAAGAGAAAGCATGAGAAACTGCAATAATACACTGGAGAAGTCATCAGAAAGGTAACACTGCACAAGAATGGAGAAATAATTTGGCAGATCAAGCAACCAAAAGGGGGGCAGGAGAGGAGAGGGGAGAGGGGAGAGGGGAAAGAGGAAAGGGACGTTCCATGCCTCCGGAGCCATCCGAGAGGAGAGGAATCCGGCAGCCTGACACCCCCCCGCCCCCCTCCCAGGCCCCGGACCGCTCCTAGGCCGCCCTTAGCAACGTGACGCCGCAAGCGGTTGCTAGGGGCGGGACAGGAAGTGCTTCCTGCCGGCGGAGAGCACTTCCGGGGCAGCGCGGCATGGCGGCGGGAGGGTGGTGAGCGGGGCCGGGCGGGGCGGGTTCTGTCCCGGGAACGGGGTCGGGCTTCAGTCCGGGGGCGTCGAGGGGCTCTCGGGAGAGGAGCTCGCGGTGCTGCCGGTCACCGAGAGGCAGGTCCCGGCTCGCAGGCGGGCTGCGTGGCCTCGCGAGAGCTGTGGGTGCCGGAGCGCAGGCCGGGGCGAGCGGGGCGGCTCCCAGGCGGCGCCGCTGCTGCCTTGGGCAGGGCGGTGGCAGCCCCGTGCTCCGTCGTGCGGCGGGAGCTCTCGTGCTTTGTCGCTCTTCGTTGGTACGTGGAGGGGAAGCTGGCGTCTCGCTTGCTCTCGTTGTGTTCTTTCCATCGTGGCGGGCCTTGGAGATGCTGTCGGGAAGCGCAGGGCTACGTCTGGAGGGGAGGTTTTGCTTTTGGCCTCGCTCTGTGGAGTTTTGCTGAAGGCCCGGAGCGCGACAGCACGAAGCTGTGGGTGGCGGGGCCTGATCTTGCAGCAAGGATGGCGACAGCATCGTCTCGCCACATGTGGTGTTACCCGGCAAAGCCTCGAGGCAGAGCCTGAGCGCCCCGCCCCCCCCCCACCCCCCCCCCCCCCCCTCCCCCCTTCGATTCTGTGGTGCGGCTCTGGCTGGGCTGTGCTGTGCTGTGCAGCAGGAAGGTATCCTGTTGTTTGCCGGTAGCTCACTCACTGTAAAATCCTGATAGTGACATGGCACAGTTAAGAAATAGTCGGAGTCAGCATGTGAGGTGCTATCCTTCAGAGGCAATATCTACAGTGCCAGCAAGTGCTGCTGGGCACGGGGGCAGCTTCCTCTCAGGGAAGGATGTGCAAGTGTAAAGCTGTGAATACAGGGTAGGGATGCTGCCTTCAAGTAAGGGCAGAGGGCGGTTGTGCCTGATGCCAAGCCGTGACTCCCTGGTGTGCTTTGGTCCTTGTAATGCTGAACTGCAGCCAGCTGGTTTGCCTAAAGTTTAGGCTGTGAACTGAAGCAGGTTTGGGAGCCTTTTTCGAGTGGGGACATTTTTTGTTGCTTTAGTTGAGTCATATGAGCAGAAGGAGTGGCGCTCGTGCAGAATGCAGGCGCGGTGTGCTGTGCCATCTGTGAGCTTGTGGCAGAGGCAGGTGGTGAAAGTGGCCATGGCTGCTGCTTGGCAGCCTACGTGAGAGCTGTCAGTGCTGGTCACGTGGCTGGGATTGGTCGTGCCTGAAACAGAAGTAAAGTGGGAAAAAGAAGGGTGACTTGCGGGCTGTGAGGAGGGGATTTTGTGTTTTCATGGAGTACAAATCCGTTCCCTTTTCTGATGTGGTTTTGTGCGTTGGTGTTTCAGGTGTCTGAAAGAGGACTTCCCATTGGAATTTGTACCGAGAAAACCCCAGGTGAGGAATGGAGCAACATGCCTTGGTGCTCTGTTTGAGTGGGGGAGTGGGCAAGGATGAAGGTTTGTAAAGATGTACTTGCTCTGGATTTCACTGAGCGGGACGAGTCTGGGCTGAAGTTTTCTGTGATTCTGTTTGTTGCATTGGAACGGCTGCCTTAGTAGACTGGAGGGAGGGAGAGGGAGATTTTAAGACTGGAAGCAGTCCGGAGCGCATGGTGTTTCTGCCTGCTTTGATGATGCTGCCTGCTTTGATGATGTCTTTGGGTCTGCAGTGACTGACATCCTTCCAGGTACCTGGGTGTCCTCTGAAAGTTGTGTCCTGCAATTCTTACCTACCAGGTCTTTGCCACCAAGGCTGGCTAAGATGCTTTGGCAAATACTAGAGATGTTATGTTGGGATTGTTGAGTGCAAGGGCTTTATAAGCAAGGTGAGTAACAAACAGCCTTGTTGAGGAGGGTTGTTCTCCATAACATATTTCCTCAGAGACTCTGAAAGTTTTGTTCAAAACTCAGTTGAGCATTATAGTGTAGGTAATGATAGAATCACAAGGTTGGAAGGGACCTGCAAGATCATCTAGTCCAACCGTCCTCCCATCACCGTTGCTACCACAAGCTACTAAACCGTATCTCATAGCTCCTCATCCAGATGCCTCTTAAACACTACCAGGGACGGCGACTCCACCACCTCCCTGGGCAGGCCATTCCAGTGCCTGACCACTCTCTGAGAGAAAAAGTTTTTCCTTGTGTCTAATCTAAATCTCCTCTGGGGCAGCTTGTGGCAAAGGTCCTGTTTGTTGCCTGGGAGAAGAGGCCAAACCCCTCCTCCTCACAGCTTCCCTTCAGGAAGCTGTAGAGTGCAGTGAGGTCTCCTCTGAACCTCCTCTTCTCCAGACTGAACAATCCCAGCTCCCTCAGCTGCTCCTCATAAGACTTGTGCTCCAGACCCCTCACCAGTTTTGTTGCCCTTCTCTGGACACGTTCCAAGGCCTCAATGTCTTTCTTGTATTGAGGGGCCCAAAACCGAACGCACTACTCGAGGTGCGACCTCACCAGTGCTGAGTACAGGGGGACGATTACCTCCCTGCTCCTGCTGGTCACACTATTTCTAATGCAGGCCAGGATGGCATTGGCCCTCTTGGGGGGCTAATGTTTGAATCCCCAAACCTTAGATGCAGGAAGAGGTGCTAGATGCTGACATGGAAGCCAGGGCTTCTGTCTCCCAGGAAGCAGGTGTAGTCAGGTCTGCTTTGGAGCCTGCTGTTCTTTGCGCTGACCTCGGGAGATCCCTCAGTATGCTGTTGTGTGCCACATGCACCAGCCCCACAAGGGGATTCCCCTGTGGAAGGAGGGAGAGGGTGAAGGAGGTTGAGGGCCCTTTTCTCGGGGATGGCTCTTCTGTGCCCTCTTGCTTGCTGGAGGGGGAAGCACAGGGAACAGCTTTTACCTCCCATCCCGTTCTCTGTCCTCCAGCCCTCTCCTCATCCTACGCAGAACACCACTCTCAGCAGCGCAGTTGCCATTGCAGATCCTTCCCCATGTCACAGCTGTCACCATGGTCCCTGTTGCCCCACCCAGCGCAACTGCCTCTGAGACTGCTGGGCTGGTGACAGCCATGTCCAGTACAAAAAGAGTGAGAGCTGGGGATAGCCCTATTTTAAATGGGAAGAGGGAGCTGGGGGCCCCAGAGTCAAAGAGGAGGAGGGGGCCCGCCATGAACATCAAGCGGAGGATGAGGAAGAGTGTATGATACTGTTGCACCCAGACCACCACTGTGACCAACCATGTGGAGCCCATGGAAGTGGATCCACCTCCAGATGATGCTGAGCCCATGGAGGTGGATCCGCCTGCGGCACAGCTGGCCTGGCACCACACCATCGTGCCGGGCCCCACAGCTCCACCATCGCTGGTCCAGGCACTCGGCTCCTTACCTGCTGTGCAGCCCCCACCCCCAGCGTTAGCTGGGTGGCACTGCTTACCACCTGCTCCTCCTCCACCTTGTTGCTCCTCTGGAGCCGAGTTCTGCGGGCCCCTAGTTCCATCTCCCCCCTGTAGGTGTTAGGTCCCCGTCCCTGGTTTTGTTGTTGATATTAGTGTTTAGTTTTAGTGTTAGGAATTATTACTGTTCATATTTTAGTGTTAGGCATAGGTTACTCTTGGTATTTTAGCATTCGGCATAGATTGCTACTATCAACTGAATGTAAACACTGCTCATTTGGTAAGCACACACCTGCTTTATGAGTGCAGTTGAGTACAAATGAGTACAACTGCCATGAGAACGTTTGATGTTTGATGACATCTCCGATTATTTGAATTTCTGCCTTGTGACTTTTCCGCTGCAGAATATCGAGGAACAGAGCCTGAGTGGCTGAGAAATTGAGTTGGGACTCAGGAGAACAATTTGTGACTGTCACAAACTTCCTGTGGGGCCATTGCAGGGTAGGTGTAACTTACTGTAGCCATGCGTTAACACAGTGTTGTTCAAACACAGCTCATGGCACTGTCTGCAACAGATCCGCTTTCTGTGTGCTTTATTTCAGCAGTTGGTGTCGTACAGCACAGCAGCAGCACGGCCGTGAATACATACACAAGGTACATGAAAACGTATAACGTGAACTTGAATATTGTTAAGATTATTGTTGTTAATTATTAGTGTTAATAAAACAGTCATTGTGAATGTGTGATCAACTTGGGGGCTAAGTTTATTCTTGCCTGTTAAGCTTTTCCCTTATTTTATGTCCACCTGTCCTATTTTTCTCACCTTCCCCTCACCTCCATGTGTACCAGTACTCAAGTTTGAGGACCCTTTTCTTCGGCAGGCGATGAAAGACAACGCAAATGCAAGTTTCATGTCCCTCTCTGTTATTAGGTCAGTAGGTCAAGGATATCTTCAGAATACCTCTCAAAGTTAGCCTGTAAATTTTTGCCAGCAGAAAGTAACAGCAGAGTGCACAATAGAAGTAGTGACTCTTTTTTTCACTGTTGTAGAAGCCGCTCTCCTTGAGAACAGTAGAGCAGCAGGCTGTCTGCACTATGGCTGCTGAACGGCATTACTCCCCACCGGAGATCCCTGAGCCCACGCTGATGGAGACTGTGCTGCACCACGGACTCTTCTTTGGAGCCATTTTCCAGCTTCTCTGTGTGTTAGCCATTATCCTGCCAGTTTCCCAGTCCCGTAAGACAGTAAGTTGTGCTCTCTGATTTTGATACACGTGCACAGAAAATAGGATGGGAGGGAACAATTTGTAGCTGTTGCCTATGGCAGCGTGCCCCGGCATTGGTGACAGTGCTGTAGTTTGTTCTGTCCTTCCTTCTGTGCGCGTGCTGTTCCCGATGGCACGCAAGAAGCCTTTAGGTCCAAGCTCACCTTGTCATCCTGCTGCTGATGTGCCCTATTAACCACCAGGCAGAGTGTCTCCCTCTGCTGGGACTGCCTTGCAGGAAACGACTTTAGATTTCTGGGAACGAGATAGAGATGGAGTTTCTAGTTTGCCTTAATGTCAGGAAGGCGGTTTCCAGTTCTGGCAGCCAAACCTGCGCTCCCTAAACGAGCTGTGAACCAGTTGTTACCTGAAAAAGTTTCCTGACTATTTCTGAATTGATTCCTGTAGGACTCGGATGGTTCTGGGACTAAGACCTGGGAGGCGGTGAAGAAACCAAAGGCAAGTGCTGCGCAGCTAAGTAAGAAACCCAAGAAGGAAAGCAAAAAGAAACGATAAGGGCTTGACCGACAAGCCTCAAAAGACAGAAGAATCACCTGTAATGCTTCCTCAGAGATTGTACCAAAGGCATCCGAGTATGTCGTCTGGTTTTCTGGCATTGCCATGCTTTACCTTTCGCAGACAATGGAGAGGAACTGAGGAAACTGGAAGGGAAGGGCTTCTGATGTGTTACAAGCAAAGAGTCATAAGCAGGACTTTATGTGATGTGATTCGTGGGTCAGTCCCCATCCAGTGTAGTATGAGACTGAAATAAGGCTAGACGGGACTGGAGAGTGGGAGGTGGTGACGTAGCCACAGAGTAAGGCATCTTAAGCTTCTTGATGCCAGCTCACATCTTGGTTTTTTAGACCACAAATGAGTCAGTGGGAGGAGAACCTGCTGTGTGAGGTGCCTCAGGGCTCAGAGCGGCTTTGAAGGAAAGGCTTCTGTGGCAGGGCTGCAAGTCTGCCATCTTTTTGCATACGTAGACTGCCATCCTCCATTGACAAAGGCATTGTGAGCCCAGGTATGGCAGTAGTGCTGTTAGGTTTCTGGTAGAGAACAGACGCAGAACAGCACATTTGCTGAAATCATCGGTTTGCTGCTCTCCCTTGCTGTTGGTGGAAATGACGAGTGGACAGCACAAGGAAAGCAGAACAAAGCATGTGAGACAAAAGCACTCTGAAGTTGCTTGGACATCTCAGGACAAAGAAACATGACAAAAATTTCCCATGCAAACAACACAAACTGGTATCGTTGTTGAGTTTCCATGGGTGAGGATGGTAGTTGTTTTATCTAACTCTGTCCTTCTGCAGGTTCCCTAAAGGTGGGCTCTGTTGCATTCTTCTAACAGAGGCACAACTACTGAAAGAGTAATGCACGCATTACCCAAAATACAGGAGTGCTTCCACAGCCAAAAACTGGTTGCCATGAGCCCTGTGTGGTTGTTACCTCGGAGCAGCAGGCTGCTTCTTTCTCTGACTGAACGAGACTGAATGAGTCATTGCTAACTGGGAATCCTGGATGCTGGGGTTTCATTTTGGGGGGGTGTGAATTGAGGAAAGCAGATTAGGCTAAAAGTTATGTGCCTTCATGAGGTGTTGAATCGGCAGCTGCAGATCTGACCTTGCTAAGCCAGGTTCTCACTACTGATAACAGATGCTTTTCTACGGACTTGGACAGTTAGTGCAGACAGCGGGTGTCCTGTCTTTGCACGTAACATCGTTAGCTCCCCTATCTCTGGAATGCAAGGTAGCAGGCTCAAAGAGTAAAACCACAAATTAACAAAGAAGCGGCGGATTGGTGAACAGAGTTGTGGCTGATGAGACGACCAATCAGAGCCACCCATCGTAACCCAAGCCCAAGAAAATAGCACCATGACCTTCATCAGAAAGACCACCGAGAGACACGCGTGTGTAAAAGAGCTGAGACTTGGGGCGGGGGGGGGGGGGGGGGGTTGTCAGTCCTTCTGGGGACTCATTGTAATAACCCAAACTTTTCTTGGACATCTAATGCATATGTAAGCAGCTTGGTCTTTAAGTATGTGCCTTTCTTGCCCTCCGGCATGCAGGCTAGGTGGGCATATCCCCCCCTGCATCTGGCGTGTGCGCAGCGCTGATTAGACATACCTGCTTTATAACTACTCAGAGGTGGGATTGTGCTGTATTTGCAGTTGGTTCCGAACGGCTCGATACCTGTTTTGGAATGTTGATTAGCTGGACTTACGGTATGCCTTTAGTAATTACCGTATTCCACATTTTATTTTCTGTTGAAATATATACTAAATACAAGCAAAATATTTTTGTTTAAAATAAAAGCAAGAATAACTTTTTAAAAATGGTGCTGCCTCTTTCAATAGGTAGTGAAAACGTCCCTAGCTTTGGGCTGGTAATTGCAGGGTGATGAACTCGTCGGCTTCATGTCTCTCCCTTGAAATTCAGCTGCTTTTCGCACGTTTCCCTGTTGGTCTTCCCAACTCGTGGCCTTTCAGCCAGACTGTAACTGCTAGTGACAGGCTGTGATCATCCCCTTGCTCTACAAGGACTGATAGGAAAAAAAAAAAAAAGGAGAGGAAGCAGAGCGGGAGGAAGAAAGGTGTCCCTGCACTCAGCCCCTTGATCTTGTCTGTCTTCCCTGATGGCTTTTCAGCCTCCCAGTGTACTGATGGTTGCTGTTTGCCCTTGGCTAAAGAGCCCAGCTTTGGGCAGGGAGCCTCTGCAAACTGCTGGGAAGCAGCAGGAAATTCTGCCAGCGGTTCCTCGGGAAGCTCCTTTGGAAGCCCTGGCCGTGCTCCTTGTGCTTTCTCCCATCGAATACCCTTCTCTTCCAGGCAGTGTTAGCAGGACCTGTGGATGAGCTCCTGTCTCTGGGGTAAGAACACTTTCTTGCCATGCACCTGGCTCTGTAGCATGGCCTCAGCTGGCTGTGTGCTCTTTGCATTCCTTTGCCTCGTGCCTAGGGCTCCAACCTTTCCCATCTGTACCCATGATGGTGGAAGGGAGTCCTTGGCAAACCGAAGGAACAAAAGGGGCTGGGGGATAAGGAAGGGTACAAGCCCCATAACCCTTCACCTCACGGCATTTGAGCTCCGACCTGCAGGGTGGACGCTGAACGAGACCTGCTTTCCCTTTGCCTTCAGGATCTCACTGGTTTTGCTCAAGCAGAAAAGGCAGGAGCTGAACGTGAATATTACTCAGATGTCTGCCGGGAAGGAGAGCATTCTACAAGCAGTGGGTGATGTCCTCAGCAACAACGGGATCCAGGAGGAGAAGAGAGGGGTAATGGTGCTGCTCCCTCCTGCTTCCTCTTGGCTCCTTCCAGAGACAGCTCTGTGCTCTGGCTACCCGCCCCACACCTGGCTCTCAGGGCTCAACCTCTCTTGTGTCTTGGAGCTGCTCTGCTCCCCTCACTGTGAGCTGCAGCCGGTGCTAGCTGCATGGTACAGCTGGGATCAGGGTGCTCTGTACAGCGCTGTGAATTCCCCCTGGGCTGGGCCCCAGCCAGGCACCTGCTGGGTTTGGCTTGGACGTTGTCCCTTCCAAGAGACTTGCAGGTCAGGCTTAGCTGGAAGGGCCATTCTCCAGGCCTGCTGCAGCTGGACCACTAGAGGGCCTGGCATGATCCTACTGCCTGTCCAGGCTGTTCTGGAGTGGGCAGAAGGATGGCAACAAGGGGAACAGGCAGGACCCAAAGACGGTCGTTGCTGTGTCTCTGGAGTCCAGTGGCTCATCAGGGCATATTTTCGGGAAGATCTTGCCAGATTTCTGGACGGACATGGAGTCTTTCCTTCGCTCTCTGCTAGGACTCCCTGGTCACACTGATCTCCTCTTGTGTTTGTGCTCACTGCTCTCTCTCCATTCCCAATTTGTTGCTAGGAAATTCTGCAGCTGACAAGAGATGCAATCAAGGTGATTGAAAACTACATCTGGATGCTCGATTGGGCTCTGAAAACCACAGGTAGACAGACAGCTTCACTACCCTCAGCTTTGTGTCTGGTACTCCCCAGAGCCTGCCAAGCTCTGCTTTCTGTCGGAGAAATATCTGAAGGAGTTTTAGAATGGCTTAAGTCCTTTGGCCCAGCTGCATTGCTCAGCCCACACTCTTCCCCACATTATTGCCACCTGCCATTACTGGGAGCTGTACCCTCCCATCAGGAGGGGACTGAGCTGGGCCCAGCTGCTGCCACCTGCCCGCATCTCTTGGTGGCAGTTTGCTGAGGAACTTGGTCCTTGGCAGCCCTGCTGGCAGCCCTCATTTCTGAGGGACTCATTCCAGAGTGGCAGGGTAGTGGGAGCTGTGTGGGTCTGCCGGTCTGCAGAAGCTGTGGGAGACATTTCCCAGCCCCAGCCCTGGCCTGCTTAGCCAGAGCAGCCTGAAGAAGGGCCAGGGCTGAACTGGTCTTTGCAGCTCCAGCACAGTGTTGGGAGGGTGATGAGCTGACAGATGCTGGGGAGGGCTGCCCTGCTGGCTCTGGGCAAGCAGAGAAAGGTGCTTGACTCCAAATGTTTTGTCAAAACCGTTTGATATTCCCCTCCTGTCCCTTGACTAGTGTTCATTTACGAGGAGAATGGCAGCCCATAGAGAAAGCAAACTCTGTGCTCCTTGCCACAGGAACAGCCAGCTCTGTTGGCTCTTTGCCTCGCTGCTGATGGACGTGTCTTTCTCATTGCTGCCTGACATTTCTCCTGGCAGCTGCTGGGCTTTCCAAGGATCTCAGGGCCATGTGGTCATCCGGCTGCCAGAGAAAATCCAGCCCAGAGCTTTCACCATCTGGCACATCTCCAGGGCAGTCTCTCCGTGTGGGGAAGTCAGCAGCGCCCCCGAAGAGTTTGCTGTCTCAGTAAGTCTCTGCCTGCTTCTTCTTCTGGAGGGACCCCGGGCCCGAGGAAGAGCTTTGCCAGAGATGTCCTTCTGGTGGTGAGATCTCCCAGAGACCTGTGGTGGGCTGCTGCAGAGCACTGCATCCTGCCAAAGGGCATGGAGATGCTCGGGGTGGTTACACCTTGCGTTTCTTCTGGATCGTGGACAGGAGCCTCAGCATGCTCACCCAGCATGCTCAGGGTGTCAGGAACTAAGAGCCAAATGCCACACGGAGCAGCAGCCCTGGTGTCCATCAGAGCTGCCTCTCACTGCCCAGTGAGTGCTCCCTCTCTGCTGCCTTTGAGTCGTGGCTGCTGCTTCCCTGGAGCTACAGCCGTGGGCAGCAGCGGCCCGCTTTGGAGAGTGCTGCTCTCCTTAGAGTTCTACAATGTCCTCTTGTGTCCAGCTGCCCTGGACAAGCCTCTCAGGTTCCCTGAGAAGGGCAAGGGAGCATTTCTGTGTGCTCAGGGAGGGACAGATGAGAAGGAACAAGCCTTGCCCTCCGGCTGCCATGCTCAGGACCTGCAGCCAGCACCCAGGTGGGGCTCTGCCTCCCTCCTCGCCTGCCCCCTCCTGTGATGTCACCGCTGATGCACTTGGTGACCTCATGGTGCTGCTGGCCAGCACGTCTCCTGAAGGCCAGCCGGGCGCTGCAGAGGCAGTGACCCCGCACCACCACTCCAGCTACCTTCCCTCGGCCCCCCCTTCCCCTGCCCCCCCTGCCCTGTCCAGTTCCTGCTGGGATGAGCAGTCTGGGGATGCGCTTCCTGTCCCAGACAGCCTCCTCCAGCTGCCGGCCAGTCAGGCTTCTGTGACAGGAGAGTCCCCACCATCAGCACCACAATTTCTGTTGCCTTTCCTGCTTCTCCTTATCTTCTCCTTTGGCTCCTTGTCCCTCGGGACCACACATTCTACACTGAAATAAATCCCTTTAATCTCTTAAGCCTCTCCCCTTCCTTGTAGAATGTGTTACATTTGGAGCTTACGGTGTTTGTGCTTGAAGTCTGTGACAAAGTGGGTGCTGAGACTGCACTCCATGGTGTGAAGGAGACCTCACAGAGAAAAGGGGATGTTAAGTCCCTTATCCAGAGAGCGTCAGCGATGCCATCTCCTTTGCAACCTCTTCATGTGTGGTGAGAAGCATCTGGGTCTCCCTCATCTGTGGGGTCTCCAGCATCCTCAAGGTCTCTCCAGTGGGTGTTTTCCCATGAGAAACGAGGCCTGAAAGAAACTTCCTGCAGGCAAGAAACACGTAGGGCCTTCCTTTCTTGTGGATTAGGCAATGTGTAATGCGGTTCAAGCTCGGGATGAAGCTCTTCCTGCACTGCAGGCATTTCTAAGGTCTCTACCTTGAGTACCTCTGGTACTTGACCAGGTTGGAGATGTGCTTGAAGCTCTTCCCACACTCGGGACATTTTCAGCACTTCTTCCACGAGTGCCGTCTCCTGCAAGTGAGGAGCTCTGCACTCTGCATAAAGCCCTTCTCACACTCAAGGCATTTGTAAGGCTTCTTGCCACGTGGACTCGTTAGCACACACATGTGCACGGCTTCTCCCCAGTGCAGACGTTCTGGCACCTCATGAAGGTCAAGCAGCTCCTGAAGCTCTTCCTACAGGCTGCACATTCACAGCATTTTGAACGTGGATCCACTGGTGTGCAGTGAGCTCCCAGTTCTGGACATCCCTCTTCCTGCAGTCAAGGCACTCAAAGAGGCTCTACCCTGTGTTGCTTCACTGGGGTCTGCCGAGGGTGGAGCTGCAGCTGAAGCTCTTCCCACACTCCTTGTAGACAGACTTTCTTCCTCCCTGGTGACTTCTCAATACAGCTGAGGCTTCCTTTGGGTCCTCACCTGCTGCCCCACGGCATATGGGTTTCTCTGAGGGTGAGAAGAGGTGACTTCCTCGGGCATCTCCCTGCACGCAGGCGTGGCCGAATTGTGCCACCCGGCAGAATGACCCACTTGCTGACATCCCATGGGTCTCCAGTATCTTTGCCATAACCTACTCTGGACCCTCCTTTGCATGCGCACTCAACACCGTGTCTCCAGTGTCTCCAGAAAGCAGTGTGGGTTATTCCCATGCAAGGAAGGGGGACCCTGATTTACTTTGGCCCCCGAGCTCTTCCTCTGCCTAAGGGATTTGTAGGGTTCATCACTGTGCAAAGTCACAGGCTTTGACCAGGCTGGGGCTCTGGCTGAAGGTCTTCCCACCCTTGGAGCACTGCAGCCTCTGTTGCCTGGGTGGACGTGCGGGTAGGTCATCAGGCAGGAACTGCTTGTGAAGGTTCTCACAAACCTGGGGCACTGTGATGGTCTGTCTCCTCTGTGGATGTGCTTGTGGAAGCTGAGTTTAGAACTGTTTATAAAGCCCTTCCCACACTCGGAGCACTTGTAGGGTCTCTCTCCTGTGTGGATGCGGAGGTGGTTAACGAGGTTGGAATTTTCCCCGCACTCATCACATGAATTCTGACTTTTCTTCTGGCATGCTTCCTTGCTCCTTGGGTCTTCGTGCTGCTTTTGACCTGTACTGCAATCCAGGGGGCCCCTCGCCCTCTCTCCCGGATGGTTACCCAGTGGCTTCTTGAAGTGCTCTCCTTGCACCAGGCCCCCTTGCACATCTCTTCTGGTTGTTCCCACAGAGACTCTACCCCATTGCCTTTGGGCCACACCACTTTTCTGCAGATTTTCCTTTATAGCTGTGGTCCCATCTCCTGCTGGACGACGGAGGAAATCTAGAAATAGCATAGAGTGCTCAAAATATTGCACAGAGATGGCTTTTGCAGACCCTAGCCTCCTCCTTCCCTCCACTGCCTCACCTGGGCGGAGGTCTCCTGTCACAGCCTCTGGGCTCTGCACGTCTGGGATCCACAGGTCTTCCCCTCTTTCAAGCAAGATCACTAAACCAAGATCACTATTGGTTTAGGGGCTGGAACAGTCAAATGACAGAAACAATGGAGAAGAGAGCAATTCCACGATTCTGGAAGAGCTGCTTGTCTAACAACCCTACTGTGTGGCCCTCCCCATAGTGAAACCACAATTAGGGTTTGAATGACACTGGCCCAACACATAGTGTCTTCCTTTGGAGCCCAGAGTGCCCCTCTACATCTCTAAAAAATAGGGAGGGAGATTCCCTTTAGGATATTTTGTTTAATCTTTTCCAAGTTGCTCAGTGCCCAAGGCTTCAAAAAGTTTCATGGGAATTGAAGAGAAAGGCAAAAAACGCTGAAGGAGTAACCTGTGTGATGTCTGGGTGCTGGAGCTGGTGGCACCATGCAGTGCAGCAGCACAAGGGCTGTTTGCAGGGAGCTGATCCAACCCCTCCAGGCTGACGCCTGTGTGCCAGCAGTGACTCGGGGGCTTTTTGCTGAGTGCTGAGCACACTAATCCTTTCTGAAACTCACGCTTCTCTGTGTTTCTTTTGTTGTTGCTGTTGCACTGGTCAATAAGTAACTGCACTGCATTTATTCTACACCCTACTTGCAGAGTCTCATTCTCTCACAGCCAAAGGTGCCCTAATAAGAAGGAGCAGGAGTAAAGCATTTTTAATGACAATAACAGCTCCTGTACTTTGTGGTTCAGTTTCCCCCTCCCCTGGCAGGCAGGTTTCAGACACACTTCCAACGTTTGGTAGATTATATCTACCTTTCCCATCCAGTTGTGCCTCCAGCATCAGCTAACTGCTTTTCTACCTCTTCCCGCTTATGCCAGTAATCATAAGCCAAAACCTCAGGGAATACAGGCTTTGTTTGGACATCTTGTTTTTGTAACTATTTGGTGACTTTGCTCATCATCTTGCCATCTCCTCTAATTTGGCATTGCAGGAAATGGCAAATGTATTTCACTCGGTTCTGTTTAACAGCAGATTAAGAGCTCTTAATAACACAAGACAGGTCAGAGGACCAATTTGGAGGTTAATAACGTGATTTAATGAAATGTGTGACAATTAAGCAGGGACCTGATTACGGATTTGCAGATGACAAGATTCGTGCTATCGTAATAACAGGACATCCGAAATCAGTGTACAGATACTCATACACAAACATACACTCAAACACAAAAGAAGTGTGGAAAAGTAAAATAGCTCAGCATCCACAGTTGTGAAACAAATGTGTATCATTAAAACAGATAAATAAGTAGGGAGGTGGATGGAAGAAATGCAAGTTGACTTCTGCTTACAATTTGCGTCTACCTGAGTGTGGAGCAAATACAACAGGCCACCACCATTCCTCATCAGATCATAATCAAGTCTGACTCCAGGGGGGCGCCTTTGCCCTGGCCTCCACTGGTAGATGGCCTCGAGGATTTGGCAGTACCTAAGAGGCATCCCAACCCAGAGGAGATGCTGGTCATAACCTCCACCACCTCTCTGGGCAACCTGTCCCGGTGTTCCCCCACCATGACCATAAAGAAGGGCTTTCACATGTTTGCGTGGAACTTCCTGTGTTCAAGTTCTGGGCCATTGCTCATTGTCCTACCACTGCACATCACCAAGATGTGCGCCTCATCCATTTTCCTCCCTCTTCCCTTCAGATATTTATAAATATTAACACTTGCTTAGAATCTCTAGTTATAGGGTCTGAGACGATTGAGATCTGATGGGTCCTATTCCATACCAGCCCCCTTGGATGGCAAAATCTTCTGGTTCTTTCCACCAGTTGTGCAAAGCCCAGAACTTGCTGGACTCACAAATTCCAAGCTACCCCACTTGGGCCGTGATTCGTGTACACATGTCCCAGGCTGCCAGGAGATCATTGTCTCCAGGTTTGTTCCTGGGCTATGGGGCACAAAGCAGGAGTCAGATACAACAAGGGCATCCCCTAATGTTCCAATTCATTGCTCCTTGCTACCCAGAGGCAAGCAGGGGCAAGGGAAGAGGAGGAGTACCTCCATGTACTGGTTCTCCGCCTTTTGTCTGAGGAGAAGAAGTGCACTGAGAGGCCTGAGAGAAGGGGGAGAGTGTGGGGAGCGGGAGTTGCACCGCCACACTTGACAGAGGCACTCCAGGCTTTAGGTAACGACTGTCCAAGAAATCAGAACACCAAGCCTTCCTTCCAAATGAGCCCAGCATGGAGTTTTACCAAGCAGAGAGGAAGGAAGAAGCATGAAACGTAAGCCTTGCAGATGGGCATCCTTCTGTGACAGAAGTTCTTAGTCCTCTTAATAGTGAAGGGAGTGATGTGTGGAATCAAACTCATAACTCACGTAAGGTCATAAACCAGGTGTGCTCATTATGGCACCAGATGCAAGGGGGATATCTCCTCCTACCTCTCACACCGAGAAAAGCAATGGTTACATATTTAAAGACATTGCATACATATATTCATTACATTCCATGAAGATGGGCTGGAATTCTGAGAAATTATTAACATATTGTCCCACCCTCTTGAGCACGTGTCCTAAAAACATGGTGGGGGTCTCTGGTAGTCATTGAATGAGGGCTAGTAGTCTACCTCGCTGTGAACTTGCAGCCTTTTCAGGGGGAGTAGCCCCAACCAGCTTGTACTGGCATTGTGTTTTGCTGGGGCATCTGTTTTACTGTTCCATCTTCAACAACAGGAGTCTATTCTTCTTTCTTAGTGTTGTTTGGCAGCAAGTTTCCATGGACTCTACATTCTTTTCCTGAGCTTACATGTCCACAAGCATCTTGTCCTTCAGCATGAATCCACTCCAACTATGTGAAAAGGCTGTTTTCACAATATGGAAAGGCTGCTCTCATGATTCAGGAGGCAGCTGGAGCTGGGGAACGGATGCAGGGCACGTTAACTCCGACCAGCAAGGAAATTAGGAGAACGGAATGCAGACACTGCCAACTTCTACCAGTTCAAATCTGCTTCAAGACTCACTGCAAAGTCTCAGCTGGAAAAAGTATCATCAATGTATCCAAGAAAAAGAACAGTGTTGGGTTTTTTGTTTGTTTGTTTATTGTTTTTTTTTTTGTTCTTTTTTTTTTGTTTTTAATATATAATAAGACTATGCAGTTACACTGTCAGTCACCACAGAGCTCCTGAAGGAGCTCATCCACATCCTGCTCACACTCCACTTGAACATCTAGTGGAGCAGGGGGTAGTCTTGCAGACGAATCAGTGCAGGAATTTTTACAGGATGTTGCTGCGTTATGGAATCTCTGCATCCACTTAATCATCAGTGTCCAGCAGGAGATCACAAAGCTCTAGAGGCATCGTTGTATCCAGTTCATCATCGGAAACTTCCACAACCACATTGGAAGGGACCAGTCCTCTTGTGCCATCTGTCAGCTCTCCCAGAAACCAGCCATCCTCATCCACATCTCCAAAGACAATAAACAATACTGTCCAGCAGTCAGAGGAAGCTCACTTTCTGGGTTCTCACTACGACCCTCAAAAGGACTGTAGCTATGGTGAGCTAAGAATCTTGGAATTATTGCTGATACTTGTCCTGGAGAATGCAGGGTGAAGGACAAAGGCTCTGCTGCTGATTCTCCGCTCTCAGCTTCAGGGCTGTCCTCTGACAGAAAGCAGCACTCAGGACTGTTCCCGTGGACTTCTTTTTTGGCTTTGAGTTCACGCTCCAGGTCTTCCAGATGACTTTGAAGACCTTTGGTATCTTGGATGGTAGAATGGAATGGACTGGAACTATTGTTGAGATTCTGGTTTGGTTGGGCAGGAGTCTCTCTTGTTGCCTCTCCCCGCTCCGTTCTGCCCTCATCTCCAGCTGGAACACTCTCTCAGTTGGTATCAGGAAGAGCTCGTTCTGCTGCTCTTTCTTCTCTCTTGCACACTCTGTGAGAATGAGTTTCAGAAAGCACTACTCACGGACAGGAAATAAGGGGAAACTTGAAAGACTTTGCAACGTAAGTCCTGGCAGTGTACTGCCAGCAACTGATTTGGCCGTCCAGGGTCCTGGCACCACAAATGCCTCCTTGCCAAATGCAGCAATAAAGTGTTTTGGGGAAAAGCCAACTCACAGGTATTTTTTGCACATCCATAACGCAGCACCACAGGCCAACAACAGTGCAGACAGCAGCACAGCTGAGAACAGTACCATCGCTGCGATGCGGCGCTTTCGCACAGATTTGTGAACAGCAGCCTTTGTGCTTTTCCCAGCATTCATCCCTGGAAGAAATGAGACAGTGTCCCACGTTACCTTCACCTGCACTACAGACAATCTCTCGGTGTGCTTTATGGACCCAGGAGATTTTCATCAGTGGGTACCTCTGTCTCTGGTGTCTAAGCACCAGACGACAAAAAGGATTGCTTCCACTTCTCGTTGGGTAGGGTGAGGCTGCACCAGCACTGCCCACGTATTCCTCTGGGCTGAGGGCTGGGGCTCTGCCCTGGGGTCTGGGCTTTGTCTGCGGGGAGCACTGCAGAGCAGAAGCCCTCACACTTTCCCCCAGCGCACGCGTCCTGAGCTCTCCCACAGGACACCCCTCAGGCTGAAGGTCAGCCTCGAGCCAGCACAGGGCACAGCCGGAGCCAGCCCAGGGGAAAAATACTCCTGCACGCTCCTACCACACAGGACCCCGCTCATCCAAAAGGGCAAAGCTCACAACTCTCTGGGAACTGGGAGCAGTGGGAGGTGAGCAGCGTCACAGAGGTCTGCATGCATCTTCTCCGGCACGCTGCTGGAACAACTCACCAAACCCCACTGAGGTCAGCCATTTTCAGAGAGCCACCCCTGGCTTCTTTTACATGTGCTCTGTGCTCATACGCTCAGGTTTGGCTGCTGACCTGGGGTGCAAGAGCAGGCAGGAAGAGCCTGCAGGCACACACTGACTCTGGTTAGTGACTCTGGATGACCACAGGACAGAAATTACCTGGCATGCCAGTCGTTGGCGCTATCTGCGTTCCTCTGTCCCAGACTGGCAGCGTGGGATGGCTGCCTTCCTGCAGCGCGTCCTGTGCAGTTTTGTTGGTCAGTCCCTTTAGAAAGAAAGAGGACAGTAGGATTGGATGTGATGTGTTCTCATCAGGAACTGAGCTACTCCTATCCTGCGCTCAGGCAAAGTCTGCTGGTCCCAGTCCCCCAAAGCCACTGCGACCCCCTCCGCTGCCCAAGGGCATTTGGGCCCTCCCAGGAATTGGAAGGGTGCCGAAATCTCTCACGCCTCCCGGAGGAATCAGCTCCTATGGAGGGCCCTCACGCACTGTGCTGTGAGCATCACCAATCATCGTGTTCCACCCATCACAGCCAGGCATCTGCAGGCTGAAATTCAAGCTCCAGCAGAAACATCTCCAGAATCAGCATCTCCACCTCGTTTCCAGGATTAGCAAAGACAGCCAGCCCTGCTTGGGATGCTCCTCCTGCCTTGAACTTGCTCAGCAGCAGAGAGGGCTTTGTATGAACAGAAGCACAGCACTCGCCACTTGCATGCCACCAGGGCTGCCAATGCTGCACAAAGCAGCTCTGACAAATTACGGTCATGCTGGGGGAGCAGCTGTCTCTGGGTCTTGGCTGGATGCAGAAGTGGCAGCAGACCATCTCTGGTGCTTGACAGTGCCTGCAAGGTGTTACATGGAACACCACCACAGCACGGCTCTGAGAGATCCCTTCCTGCTGTGCAGGCTACAGCTTATCCACACATGCATATCAGACCTCAGCTTCCCAAGTCTCAGTGAACACACTGAAGTATACTCACCACGCGCTGCATTCTCCATTTCCTTCAGCAGGTCATTTAGGAGATGGGATGAGCCCTGGGAGTATTCTACTCTTTTGGATTCATCCTTTCCTTCTTCTGGACCTAGACAGAATGTATGAAGTTAAATATCATGTGCAGGAAGTTTTGAAGGACCAGTGGTGAGTCAGTGGAGTCAGTAAAGACAAACTACTCCTGCTGGGATTCCAGCAGGGCTCCAGTGCAGGAGGAAACCAAGGATCAGGCCAGGCCTTCCCTGGGGGCACTTCTGCAACCAAAGACCCATGAAAAGTTTCAGTCATACTCTACAGCATCACTGAATAGTGGAGCATACGGGAGATCGTGCCATGAAATGGCACTGAAATGGGCAATGAAAGCTCTCTAAGGAATTACAAAGTCATGACATACCCATGTGATCTGCTGGAGATTCAGTCCCAGAACCTAGAGGGGAACCTGGATCACCTCCTCCAGGCACATCTGCAAAGAAATGCAGGACAGAGCAACTCCCATTAAACATCCTTCCAGTCAGAATGACACAAGATGCAGTTTAAAGCTGGGGGATTCCTTCACGACACTGTTCTCTCCCTTCCACACAGGAGCACCTTGGAAACAGTTCCTGGGTGCCTGCCGGGGCACCACCATCATACAGAACTAACCCCGTGTGGAACTGCCCAGAGCTGGAGCTCACCCCAGCTCTAAACTCAACTGCATTAAACCTAGGCTTTGGTGAGCCACTGCCTGGAGGCACAGCTGTAATCAAGGACAGAGGAGAAACATTCCTATTGCATGTGCCCATCTCTCTCTTCCTTAGTGACCTGCGGTGATGGAAGGGGCTCACTCAGGTAATGCTGTGGGGGGGAAAGTTCCAAAGTTGCAGAGAGGCCAGGTGACCTGCTGGCTGGTATTCCACAGCTTTCCAAATACTTTCTCCAGGCCATGGAAACAATTCTCAGAGAGCTCACGGAAGAACACTCGGCCCCTAGAATTTTCTTACTGGGAGACCTCGGAGATACAGAGACAAAGCCAACGCAACGCTGACAGCACGGAGCACCCAAGAACAATGACCATCCATGCTTCTCGGGGAGAAGAACCTGCTGGCTGGTGAAAAGCGGAACCCTTGCTGAACTATCCCAGGCAAATATATGAACAAAGGAAGACTGGTGACTTACCTCCAGCATCCCCCTCAGGCTCATAGACAGGATTCCATTCTGCTGATTCACCAGCAGGGCCTGTAGACACAAAGCGTGATCAGATACAGGTGAGGAGAGCTTCCACTACATGTGTAACAAAATACTTATGACTTATCTGTGCAAGCCCTTCAAGGCGTAAGCACATTAGGAAGACCTTGACAGGATCTTCAGTAAAATTTCACCCATGTAAATTATGAGAGCATGAACGTTTCTGCCTTAAAGGAGACAGACACTCACAACTTACCTCTGGGTTGTCCCACGGGCACACGCACAGAATCCGGATCCAAAGGATCACCTGGAAAGGGAGCTCTGAGCTCATCATCTAGAATCAAGAACAGATGAGAGAAGTTCCCACTGCACGGAGTGATCTCTTTCTCTCTCAGTAACTGCATGTGGGTCGTGGAACGGGATGGGAGAAGGACTCAGGTCATGATTTTGAAAGTTGCAGGGTGTCCAGGATGACCTGTAGGCTGGCACCTGGCAGCGTACACAATACTCTCTCCAGGCCATGTGCCACATCCCTCACAGACCGCATGGAAGAAGATACAGCCTCTCGGGGCTTTCTTACTGGGAGGCCTCTGACGTACAGGAAGGTCACACTGAAGCACCGGAGGAAAGCATGTCTGTCTCTTCCTCTGGCTGTGGGCTGTGGCTCTGTTGGAAACTGGGATTCATCTATGCGGAATACCATGAGCCTGGAGCACAAATGCTCGCTCTTTTTCCAGCACGCATCTTCTGAGCTCTCCCAGGATATCTCCCAGGATGTGCTCCAGCCAGCAAGCAGCAGAGCCATGGCCCGGCATGGCTGGAGCCAGCCCTGAGGAGCAGCTCTGCCACGGGCTCTTACCCGGCTCCTGTGGTGCTGCCCATCACCCTCTGCCCAACACCACCCCCATGGAAGGCAGGCCCCAGGGAAGTGTGGCACAGGGCCGTGGGGACACAGCCTGACTTCTTGCCTCAGTGCTGCTCAGTTTGGGTCCCATCTCTGCCCACCCACCTGCTCCTGGTGCTCGCCATGGAGCAGCACAGGTCTCCTGGAAATACATGGCCATCAGTAGGAGGAAGAGGACAAGGCGGGCAGGGGCCATGGCCCCCCACACTTGCACCATGCTTCCACCACCACCGCTGCAGCCACAGTGAGTGTTTCACAGAGCGAAGCCTGCAGCACAGGACAGCGTCGCAGCTTGTGAGCTCACAGCACAGCATAGCACAGCCATAGGATGGGGCATTGTGACCTCACAACTCTGTGATTCTGGGTGGCAGCTCCCCACGGCCTGAAGCTCTTGTGATACACTGCACCAGGGCTGCGTGAGGCCGGTGCTTACGTCATAGAAATGCAGAATCATAGAATGGCTTGGGTTGGAAGGGACGGTAAAGAACTTATAACCCCAAGCCCACTACCGTGGGCAGGAATGCCACCCACTGGGTCATACTGCCCAGAGCCCCATCCACCCTGGCCTTGAAGACCTCCAGGGACAGAGCATCCACAGCTTCTCTTGGCAAACTTCTACAGTGCTTCAGCAACTCTAAGAGATAATTATTTCCATCTACGTGCATCCGTAACACCTCAGGCCATTGAGGAAGAGATGCAATATGGAAATGGGGTCTGGGTCAAGGATGCTATTGCACGTTATCCACGCATGTGAAACGTGCTGCAATTAAGCAAGCCAAGCGGATAAAACCTCTCTAGTATGGAGAAATACAAACACGGGGAAGCTGACCTTCCCACAAACCTGCCAAGTCAAATGTCATGTGCTTACACTTTTGTTGATACATCTGCAGCTTCATCTCTTTTCATTCAGTTTTCGAGTACCTTGCCTACGGACATCTCCTTTCCTGCACCAAGTGTCTCTCCCATATGTAGTGTGCTTCCAAGCCTGAATTTAGTAACACAAATTGAAGACTTGCTCAAAGTCCCAATGAACTCACCCACTGCTGGCAACTGGATGCTTGGTGGTGAGAGGACCATCACCTATAGGCTTCCACCCTGGTCTCCAGAAACTGTTGCAGGAGTTGCACTCCTTCCACCTTGCTCTGAAGGAATCATGCTGCTGCCCCCTCCAACATTCTCCCGTTCAAGCCTTGACTTCTCCTTTTGGTACATCAGTCTGACTGTCCTTCAGCCTCATTTGTTTGCAGTTCTTGTGATTTGCAGCTCAAGGTGAGTGTCCCCTAGGAGGAACCTTGTTACTTTCAATTCCATAGTTGGTATGAGTTGCCATAACCCCATTCTTACATAGTTCCAACTCAAGCTGTTGAGTGTAACCAATCTAATTTAACCAATCTAATTTTCTCTCCCTCTTTCATTCGTCCATTCATCCAGTTCTAGGTGGTGCTTCTTGGGTGGCATCTTCCCAGAACGGGCAGTGCTTCTCCAGCTGCTGCTATGCAGACATTATCCCATCATTCTTCATGTCTCTTTTGACTTCTCCAGTTGAATCCTGTTCTTCACTGTTAACAGTGAGCTTTTGCAATGAGGGGAAAGCTACATTCCTATACAGCCTAAAGTCACATTCACTTTAGTTACTAGAGCTAAGTCTCTTTCTGTCCCAGGTGCAGAATCTGGCAGTTGCTCTTGTTAAATTTCCTAAGTTTGGTGACTGCCCTCTGATTTGACAAGATATCTCTGTAAGGCCTCTACTCTTGAGGCTGCGTGAGCCTCACAGGTTGTGATCATTACTGCTGCAACGTGCCGTTCCCAGCAGCCTGAGGGAAGCCCTGATGATGGGTCATCTGCAGAAGGAAAATCCTGGAGATAGTTGCCAGCTCACGTCAACTCCCAGAAGAGCGAGCACCCTCTCAGTGAATAACTTTCTTCTAATATCCAACCTGAATTCCCCCTGACACAGCTTTATGCAGTTTCCTCAGGTTCTATTGCTGGTCGCTAGATGAAAGCGATCCCTGCTTTCCTCCCTGTTTACTTTTGTGAGGAAGCTGTAGACCACAATGACATTAGCTCTGTGGTCATAGCATCTATCCTATGCTCTGTGCTGAACAAATCAAATGACCTTATACGTATTAGGCAGTGCTATGCCTGATGCCCAACAGGATACAATTGGCCTTTCTGATTACCAGGGCTTACTGTTGACTCACATTCAACTTATCACCAACCAGATCCTCACAATCCCTTTCCACAGAGCTCTTCTCCGTCCACGTGTCCCCCAGTCTGTGCATATATCCGTGGTTCTCCTGCCTTAGGTGCAGTCACTTGCTCTTGCCGTATTTCATACAGTTGGTGATTGCTCAGCCCTCTACTTCTCGGAATCTTGACTCAGCCTGTTTGCACAGACAGTGTCCCATATCTCGCTTTATGCTATCATGTAAGAGGACATACCTGAGGAGGGCACAAAGGAGATGACTGCGTGGGAGCACAAAGGTGGGCTGCAGCAGCCTTGAGCAAAAAGTTCCATTCCACGCCCATGTTGGTTGTGAGCAGTTGTTGTTGTTGTGAGCTGTGTTACAGCTTGTTTGCTCCCATGGAACCCCTCCGTCTCTTCGGCATCCTTTCGACTAAGAATTCTGCATCACTGCTAAGGCAGCCAGGGCTTTAGTAAGAAGGACTTGCATAAAGATGATTATTTTTGCCCCCAGTAAATGGCATGAGCCTAAAACCCAGGAAGGGCTGTGGCTACCCTTAAATATGAATGATGCAGCATTCATACGCAGCATGAATACGCAGCAGCCCGGCATAAGCGAGCACCTTCTCAAGGGTGTTGTGAAGGTGACTGAGGCCTTAGCGGGCTGAAAACTGTGCTCCTTCAGATGAGCCCTGGCAGTCACAGCAGCAGTCGCCTGCTCTTGATCCTCGCTGCTCCTGTTGCATCACTTCCCACCATTCCACCCGGACTGGGGAAAACAGCTCTGCTGGGACATCACCAGTAGAGCTGAAGGCACAGGCTGTGACAGAAGACACACCGTCTTCCCACCATCGTGCACTGCCTGCCTTTGGTAGGCCGCTCCCATTCCTTGCTGAGAAGACATCCCCTGGTGTGGATGCAGCTCAGTCCAAATTACACTCTTTCTCCCAGTACAGCCTAGCTACGTTAAGGACACTGTTTCAAGACTAGTTGATGCAGTTTAAGCTCCAGGCCTGAAGTGTGTTGGCAGCCCCACAGGGAGACATCCGGTGGGAAAGCTACTTAGGCCAGTGTGGAATTATCTGTGGATTTCCTCAGGCCTCCTTCCCCAGAGCCGCATGCCAGAGACTGCTACACCATTGCTTCCAGCGGCCTTAAACACATTGGCAGAAGTAAATCTCATCTGATGGATTTCACGGATGTTTACCTCAATCAGAGCCCGTATCATTATGAAGAAGAGATGAGTGGCCTACATTTCTTCTTCTTAATTAACATCTGTTTCCATGCAACTTTATCTTACTTAGCTGCTCTGTAGCCTGGCTGTACTCCAGCTTCAGGGAAAGGAAACAGAGCTGTGACTGCTCAGCTCAGGCGGACTTCTAAATGACACATTGATTTGTTCAGGGAAGGAGCACAGAAAGTGATGGGTGATGTCGGAGCAGGGGAAAATGAGCTACCTGGTGCTGGGCAGCAACACGAGTGGGGAGGTGGAGGTGGTAGCTGGTGAGGAAAGTGTTAGCTGCAGGAACAAAGGTGGGAGGGCACTCAAGACCCTGACATCTGAAACACAGCTTATAAATGCCTTTTCAGTGAGAGCTTCATTTGCAGCTTTGTCTTGATGTCATGATACCTTCTCTAGTCAATAGTGTATATCCGTAGTGCAAATCATATGTTTCAAGAAACATAATTCTTTTTTGACCTGGTGGTAAATTACATTACTTGCCATAAGCCGTATCAATTTAGGATCTGCACAGTATTGCATCAAACATGCATGACCCTTAAGATTTCAATCAGTTCAATTATTTCAATCTGTTTCTACTCCACATAGGCACAAGAGCAAATGAGCATAGAAGGAAAAGATGTAAGTCTTAACAGCTGAAACATAGCTGTAACCTCTGGAGTCTTTCTTTCTGCACCTTGTTTGCTCTCCTGCAGAACTCTGAACTGAGCCAGCTCACCAAGCAGATGAAAGTGGGGCTGAGAGTTGACCTTTCTCGAGGGAGGTGAATAAAAGGGATCGGTTACGCCTCGTTGCGTAGAAGTATGCTGCAATGGTTATGCCTCGATGCCATTTCTAGAAGTATCCAGAAGAGGTCAGCGTTCGCTGGCTTCTAGGTTACCCCCCTGAGACTTTTCCATAGGTATGTTTTGTTTAGAAAAAGCCGAGCTGTCTGGAAGGATTGATCGGGAAGGGTGCGGCAGTATTCATGAGCTTCTTCCTGGGGATTTGAATGCATTTTGTTTGCAGTAGAGGGAACGGAGACAATATGCACAGAAACAACTCCACTGAGCACACCATCAGGGCTGAAATATTTTTCAACCAACAACTCAGGATTTTAGGAGCCGAATGTTGGTTTTAGGCTTGACAGTATTATTCTGGCTGAGATTTGTTTTTGCTCCGTAGTGCAAATCTATGGCCACACTGGAGTTGCTCCAGCAGAACAAGTGCTAGACCACATCTCTGCTGACAATCAGTCATTCCTTTTGTAACGTAAGCCTTTCACACATACTTCTCTCTTATTGCTATGAGTGTCATCAGCGTCTGCAGCTGAGGATCGTCTTCTGCTGTGCTTTTGCCTCCCAGTATGGTCATTGAGTGTTTGTGTGCCCATGAGAAGAACATCAGGGCCCACAGTCACATGTAGGTCTGACTGTGGAGCATTATACCTCAGCACTCTCAGGTTGAATATTACGAAAAAAATTATTCTCCTAGATGAGTTTGGAGGTCTTTTTGAACGTTGGTGATTCTATGTGATTCCTTCTACAGCCCCCCTGCAGGTAGTGGGAGAGAGCGATGAGGTCCCCCTGAGCCTCCGCTTCTCCAGACTGAACAATCCCAGCTCCCTCAGCCCACTCCCCATAACACCTGCGCTCCAGACCCTGTACCAGCTTTCCTGCTTGTAGTGAGGGGCCCAACACTGAACACAGTACTCGAGGTGCAGCCTCACCAGCGCTGAGTACAGAGAGATGATCACTTCCCTGCTCCTGCTGGCAACAGTTTCTGACACAAGCCAGCAGGTCATCAGCCTTCCTGGCCACCTGGGCACACTGCTGGCTCTTGCTCATCTGAGCATCGACCAACACCCCCAAGTTCCCTCATAAGAAGGTTTGTGTTGGAAGGGATGACAGAAACAGAGGATGGCTTGTGTTATAAGGGACCTTTAAGATCGTAGAACCACAGAATGGCTTGTGTTGGAAGAGTGGAAGATTAAAGAACCAAAGGATAGCTTGTACTGCAAGGATCCATGAAGACCACAGAACCGTAGGAGGGTTTGTATTGCTAGGATCCTTGAAGATCATAGAACCCTAGGACGGCTTGAGCTTGAAGAGTCCTAAACGATCCTAAAGCCGCAGGAGGGTTTGTGTTGGAAGTTGTTCTTGAAGACGAAGATGATAGAACCCTAGGATGTCTTGAGTTTGAAGGGTCCTAGAGCCACAGGATGGCTTGTGTTGGAAGGGTCTTTGAAGATCACAAAACATGGAGTGGCTTGCGTTGGATGTGTCCTTGAAGACCACAGAACCATGGAATGGCTCGAGTTAGAAGGGTCCTTGAAGATCACGGTACAATGGACTGGCTTGTGTTGGGAGTGTCCTTTAAGATCACGGACTCACAGGGTGGCATGTGTTTGTACAGGCCTTGAAGACCGCAGAAAAAGTGCTGAGGGTTACTATGTACTTCTCAGGTGTGGAGAGTTACCCTTTTGGGTTACGGCTAAGGATTACCCTTTTGAGTTAGGGTTAAGGGATAAAGGTTCCCCATTTGAGTTTAGGGTTAAAGGTTAACATTTTGGGTTAGGGATACGGGTTAAGGCTTACCCTTTTGGGTTAGGTTTAAGAGTTTCCTGATTGTGTAAGCGTGAAGGCTTTCCCTTTTTGCTTATGATTAAGCATTAAGGTTTATTACTCTGTAGGGTTAGGGGTTATCATTTGGGTTAGGTTTAAGGGTTAAGGGTTTGCTATTTGTGTTAGGGTTAAGAAATACCAATATGTTTTAGCATTAAGGGTTACCCATTTGGGTTAGCATTAATGGTCAAGCGTTGCATTTGGGGTTATTGTTAAGGTTAACCATTTGGGGTTATGTTTAGGAATTACCATTTACTGCCAGGGTTACGTTTTGAGGGTTACTGTCCCAGGTTAGGACAGAAAGGTTTCCCATTTGGGTTAGTGTTAAGGGTTACAATTTTGGTTTGGGTTGAGGATTATCTGTGTGAGTAAGCATTGAACATTCCTCTTTTGGGGCTAGCATTAATGGTTACCCATTTGTGTTTGGGTACCATTACGGGTTATGGTTAAGGGTTAGCAATTTGGGTTAGTGTTAATGTTTACCATTTAGAGTTAGGGTTAACAATTAGGAGTTGCTGTTGGTGTTACAGTTAAGGGTTCCATTTCTGGGTTAGTGTTCAGGTTAAGTATTACCATGTTGTGTGTTAGTGTTAAGGGTTATTCTTTCAAGGGTTATTCTTTCAATCAAACTGTTAAGTGTTACTCATTTGTGTTATGGTTAAGGAATACCTATTCTGGTGAGGGTTAATGATTAAGGGTTACTATACCGGAACAGTTAAGTCAAAGCCTGAACCAGTGATTGAGCACCTAGTGAAGGGGCATAGGCGGCCCTGGGAGCACAGTTGGAAGCACTTCACATGTGCAAACTGCTGTAGCATGGCTCCGCCCCTCTCAAGCCTCATTTAAGCAGGTCTTCTGCTTGGAGATCCTCTTTTGTGGTATTCTGTGGACTCTGACCCTTAGCAATTCTTCATTTATGGGTTGTGACATTTCCCTTTCCTGGAGAGTTTAAGACTGGTTTGAAGCAGCTGTATCGAGCCAGGCTGTGGCTTTTGGGCAGGGTGAACTGACTGATGTTTGTAAATATCTGAAGGGAGGTGACAGGTAATGGATGAGGCCTGGCTCTTCTTGGTGTTGTGCAGTGCTAAGACAAAGAGCAATGTTGTAAAACTCCAACATGTTGTGTTCCATACAAACATGCTGATGAACTTCCTTACTGTGAGGGTGACAGAGGTCTGGAACAGGTTGCCTGGAGAGGTTGTGGAGTCTTCTATGGAGATACTCTTGACTCATCTGGATGTCTACCTGTGAGGCTTACTGTAGGGTGCCTCCTTTAGCGTGAGGTTTCGACTCAGTGATTTCTTGAGGTCCTTTCCAACCCCAACAGTTCTGTGATTCTGTGTGACAGAAACTCCTGGTAAGACAGAGGATGAAGATGGGGAGGAGGAGGGAGAGATATAAATCATCTGAGCTCTGATGCTGGCTGAGCTGCACGATACGCAAAAGGATTATGGCCATCGGCCAAATGTGCACATTGCCACTGGGCTGTTGCCGTGCTGGGGTGGTGAGGTGAGTAGCCTGGACTTAGTGGGCAGTGAAGCCAAGCAGCTGAGATGTCTTTCTAGGGAAAGCGATATTCCCAGAGGAACTGGGAAAGGGACGCAGTCTTTTTCCCAGTGGTGGGGACCCTTGTCAGCTGCGAGGGAAAGATCCTTTCAAGGGAGACTTGGTATCTAACCCAGGCAAATGAGCCACCATGGAGAGAGGTATCCAGTATGTGAGTGAACTAGCTGTTCTAGAGATGATGTATGTTATTAAATTACACAGTAATACACTATCCAAGATCCAGATGAAATCATATGTATGAGATCTATGTGGAGAGTTTTACAGAATGCATCACCATCATATGCCAGCACCCTGGCAGGAGTGAACTGGAAAGAGAACCCAAGGCCAAAGGTGAATGAAGTAGCCAACCTGTTTTGGCAATAGGAAGATAGGCTTTCTTCATCCCTCTGGGCCTATGTCTCAGCTGTGGAGAAGTTGCCCCAGGAGTTCTAGCAATTCCAAGACTATATGCCCTGCTTCCCGTCTGTACAACCAGTGTCTCATCCATTAGAACTAAGCATTCGCTGCTTGGGAGAGAGGATATAGCAGTTACACACAACATGACATCCTGTGGTTTTACCTGTGTGACTGTGGAGAGGATATGAGAAAGTGGATGGAAAACCCACCTCAGTCCTACATGCACGGGCAGGTGAGTTGCAGGAGAAAACAATAGGAAAAGGGGATTCTTCCAGAAAAAAAATGACAGCTCCAGTTTCTAATGGGCAGCTCTCCGGACAGACTGGATGGTCTGATCTGATTCTGGGGTTAAGTGTACTGGTTCACGTTCATGAGAAGTGAGCGATGAATACAATAGGCAGAACTAGAGGGGCCCTGCCTCCAGCCCGGTGGAGGAAAGGGATCGTCAGTTATTGGACTGTGTGGATTTGCAGGCCCCGCAGATCGGAACCAAAAAGAGCAGCTCCAAATTGGGAAGATATGGATTTGATGGGTAGACTGTTGGATGGACTGGCTGCAAGATCGCATGCACAGAGTGGTGGTCAAGGGCTCCATGTCCGGGTGGAGACCAGTGGTGTCCCTCAGGTGGTCAGTACTGGAACCAGTGCTCTTTAACGTCTTCATCAATGACATCAACACTGGGATTGAGTGCCCCCTCAGATTTGCAGGTGACCCCAAGCTGCATGGTGCAGCCCGCACGTCCAAAGGATGGGATGCGAACAGAGAGACATGCTGAGCAGTGGGCCCAGAGGAAGCTCATGAGGTTGAATGAATCCGGGTGCAAGGCCTGCACCTGGGTCATGGCAGCCCCCTGCTTTCAGTACAAGCTGGGGGATGTAAGGATGGAGCACAGCCCTGCCAAAAAGGACCTGAGGGTACTGATGGATGGCAACTGGGCATGAGCCAGCAGAGTGCCCTCAGCCCAGAAAGCCTGCCATACCCTGGGCAGCATCCGAAGCAGCGCGGCCAGCAGGGTGAGGGAGGGGATCTGCCCCTCTGCACTGTGAGCACTGCATCCAGATGTGGAGTCCTCAGTACAGGAGAGACATAGACCTGTTGGGGCGTGATCAGAAGAGGGCCACAAAAATGGTCCCAGGGATGGAATACCACCTTCCAAGGACGGCTAAGAGAGCTGAGGCTGTGCAGCCTGGAGAAGAGAAGGCTCCAGGAAGACCTGAGAGTGGCCTTCAGTATCTCAAGGGGGGCTGTAACAAAGGAGGGAACGGACTCTTTAGATTCTTCATAAGGAAGAAGTTTTCTATGATAAGCACCATTCTGTGATTCTGTAGTAAGGGTGGTGAGGCCCTGGAACAGGGACACTGAGAGATCCTGGAGCCCTGAGGACTGGGCATCAGGGCCTGGGGATGGATGGGATGGAGGGCACCATTCCTGGCCTGTTCCAGGGGCATCTAGGCATTGCCACCTCCCAGACCTTCCCTTGTGCTTTGTGGGGCTGTGCAGAGGAGGAGGAGGAGGTCACAGGGCACCCTAGGGATGGCTCAGGGTCACCGTGCGGATTGGACAGGGGCTGTAGTTGCTGTCCCCAGGGGACCCAGATCCTGCCCTGGGCTGATACCAGTCCTTCTTCCTGAAATCCTGGGGCACAAACCCTGCCTCTTTGGTAGACAGCATGGTTTGCTCATTGTAGTGTAAAGATTTGCTTTGGATTTAATCAAGCACAGAATTCAGAGAGGAGCGTGACTGCATCTGACTTCCCTGAGAGATGGTACTGCAGCTGAAGAGATGCAGAGGCAGCCAGTAACGTGCAGACCAAGCAGTACTGCCTGACGTTGGTCAGGATGAACTTCTCCTGCTGCAGTGTGATGATGACAGGTCTGGAGATGATCTGCAAGTCCAGCTCATAGGTGAGAGCCAGGCATGGGCACTGCAGGAGCAGAGAGGTGTCAGGGAACAGCCAAGGCATCAAAGAGCATCACAAAGCATTGAAAAGCGTCACAAAGCTGCAGCCAGGAAGCTGGGGATTTTAATGAGCAGCAACCAGGATGCTATTTGCTACCATACAAAACAGTAGCAGATCTCTCCCTGCAGACACCCCAAAGCCATACAACGTGGGAACAAAGCCAGAGCTCTGCAGCACACAGCCAAAAGCCATACCATTGCAAGCTGAAGTGCCTTGCAGTTTTTTATATTGAACCCAGTCCCTGTGAATGAAGACCCAGAACGGAGTCAAGGTGTTGATTGAACATGAGTATGCCTTTACTCATTAAAAGACAGAAGGGCAAGAGAGATCCAGAGTAAAAGAGGGACTCCTCTGGGAATTGAGAGACTAGTTCAGAGCTTGTGCTGCTGCCTGGTGCCTGGGACTGGCTGCCTGGCTCTAAGTCCGCCTCCAAGAAGCTCGGCTTCTCCTCAGCGATGCCGACCTGCTCCTCAAGGAGGTGCTGCTGTTCAGGCACTTGGGCTCTGCTTGGGGTGGGCTGCACTGGAAAGGCAGTGGGTCACAATCCAGGCTAGCGACTGTGATGTCTGGCGGGCTCAGGTCAACATCATCAGCGGAGCCAGGAGAAATGAGGGCAGGAACGTGGATGAGCTCCTTATCCCCATTGTTGTTGTCATGTGGAAGGCTGTCATCAGAACTGCAGCGATTCATGCTTCCTAAGAGCTCTCCATCGAAGGAAGCACACAGTGCATCACTGCTGGTCCCGGGTCTTCTGGATCAAAACTGCTTAGATTCACCTAGGAATGAACAGATGGACAGGGGTGAGTGTCAAACTTTCACTGTCCAAACTCTTTTTAAAGCAGTGATCAGGTTCAATTTAGCCTGAAACTAAGCTGTTTGCAAAAGCAAAACTAGTTCAAGCGTTCTGTGGCTCCAAGTCTTTATCAGAAATCATTTTCCTTCCCAGTGCTGCCTTTTTCACCTTGGAAGAGAAAGGCAGGGGAAAGGGGGGGAATGGCAAGGAATGCGAGGCAGGTAATGTCGGCTATACAGAATCCTTAGAAGGAAAACTAAGATCTGAAGTGTTGCCCTGGTACCACTGCCTAACAGGGATGGGTAAACTGCTTCATTAACAAGTCCAGCTATTGCTGCAGGGGTGTCAGGCATCTGTCCTGCTGCTCATCTGCAGTCAGTAACGCCTTGTTTTAAACCCACATTTTGCCTTACCATCGACAGTGTGCAGGGGGGTAAGCTTTGCTTTTAGCTCAGCCAAGAGTCCCGCTGTCTCCTTGTCCCCCCTAGGGAAACCAAACCAGACAGTGACGAGCTTAATTATGAAAGTGGTTGACATTTGGTTACGGATTGGCAGCAGGAAGAAGCAAATAGACTTCTAGCAACAGTACTGCTCTCCGGAAAGTAATTGTTGTGCTTTTATTTATTTTTTTTCCTATTTTGTTTGTACTCCAAAGCCCTTGAAGAAAACCTGTATCCTGTCACAGTGTTAATATGCTTTACTGTCTAAGACAGATGTAAAGTGTTTGCATGGTAGGTTGGCCTGGATGGCCAACACAATCTAACCCGCGATTACAAGAAGCAATCGCAAAAGAGTATCCTTTTTGATACTTGTTCTGCAGACTGGTGAAGAGTAACCTACAAAACGCTGACTGCTGCAGAGGACCGGTTGGAAGACGGCTGCTCCACACGCCCATCGTGCCACAGCAGCTCCTTGCTGGATGTGCCTGTGATAACTGGTTAGCTCCTGACAGCAATCCCCTCACAGTGGGGAAGAAAGCAGCGCTTGCACAGCTGGTTTTATGAGCACTAAACAAGCACAACTAAAATGCTCAAGGGAGACAATCTTAAAGCACAGTCATGGAATATCATTTCAAAATGTGCATCAGGGAGAAGATGGGATAAAACTCCGTGCTAGCCCATACTTCAGGATTTGTGGTATATTTTTCTGCAAAACCGTATAGTTGTTTTTAAGTTTGGAAGAGACAGTAAAATGTATATGGAAAAGGCTGAGTAGTCAGTCTTTGTAGCTACAGAAAGATGCTAGATGCCTTCTTTCTGTGGGAACGTTTCTGGAAAATTGCCTTTACGTGGTTTAAATGTCTGTCTTCTGACACAAAAGCAAAATGGAGGCAAGAATGTATTCTTACCTCCATAATGAGAGTGTTAGAAATATTCTGAGACTTCTTGTAGGGGCTCCCTGGGATTGCGTTGCAGTTTGCCTTTAGCCACAGAGGATGGATTTCCCAGGCTGAAGCAGGAACACCAACTGCCAACTGGTGATTTCTTCATCTCATTATGCGGTCTTTTTCTGGAGTGAGAGAGAAAATGGAGTGAACGGTGTGAGTCGTGGCACAGGGTGAGGGAAGAGCTGCATTAGGCTCTTGCCAACAGTTGCTTGTTCCTAGCACTGCCTGGCTTCTGCTGACACAGACCTTAGAAACTCGGTCTGTTTCCAACAGTTGAGGATGTTTCCATTCTTACAGCTCAGCGCTGAAGTCTTGCCAGCTAAACTATGCAAAGCAAGATGCGGGCAGATGAGCAAAGGCTCCACAGCTGTACAGTACAGCATTTAAGGGATGGCTTTTATTTAGCTGGCAGGTGTAACTGCTTTCTGAGGAACTGTGCAGCCATAAAAAGCATTAACACCTCATTGGCCTCATCTCACTGCCATGTTTAATTTCTAGTGCCAACAGGTCTGTCCAACAGCTCTGCTTAGAGGAGAACCAGAATTTGTTTCAGGCGCATGGTCCTGAAATCTGGAAAACCCCGATGTTTCCAGGTGCAGGTAGTACAGACTGGATCAATGGGCCAGGGTTAACTGTATGAGTTTCCATAGGGCCAAGAGTTGGGTCCACCCCAGACAACCCTACAGGTTTGGGGAGGAGTGGCTGGAAAGCTGCCTGACGGGAAGGGACCTTGGTGTCCGGATGGACAGTCAGCTGAATATGAGCCAGCGGTGTGCCCAGGTGGCCAAGGCGGCCAGTGGCATCCTGGCTTGGATCAGGAGTGGTGTGGTGAGCAGGACGAGGGAAGTCATCCTGCCCCTGTACTCGGCATTGGCGAGGCCTCACCTCAAGCACAGTGTTCAGTTTTGGGCACAGAAAGGACACGGAGGTGCTGAAGCAGGTTTAAAGAAGGGCAACAAGGCTGGGGAAGGGCTTGGAGAATATGCCCTATGAGGAGTGACTGAAGGAACTGGGGCTGTTTAGTGTGGGGAAAAGGAGGCTGAGGGGAGTCCTTATTGCTCTCTGCCAGTACCTGCAAGGTGCTTACAGCGAGAGCGGGGCTGGTCTCTTCTCACTGGTGACAGGATGAGGAGAAATGGCCTCCAGTTGTGCCAGGGGTAAGTTTAGGTTGGACATCAGGAAAAACTTCTTTACAGAAAGGGTTGTTAAGCACTGGAATAGGCTCCCCAGGGAGGTGGCTAAGTCACCATCCCTGAGTGTGTTTAAAAACACGTGGCGCTCGGGGACAGGATTTAGCAGGGGGTTGTTAGAGTTAGGCTAGTATGGTTACGTGTGGTTAGACTTGATCATTTTTAAGGTCGTTTCCAACCTGAGCAATTCTATGATTTCACGACCCTCTCCTAGTTACCACTGGCAGAAACCACGCACATTTGTCACAGAAAAATCAATCAATCAAACAAACCCTCTATCCAGCACATCAGCTCTTGAACAAGACTGTTGTTTCCCAGGTCATTCTTTGTATTCATTTCTTTTCGTATGCAGCACAATCAGATCCTGCCCAGCAGTGCTTCTGGGAAGAGAGCATCCACCTCAGAGCACAGAACCTGAGATTGTCCTCTGCTCCCCCCACCGCCACTGGGCTTCAGCACAGCTGTGCTGGGATGTCCTCTGGAGTCATACACACGAGCACAAGCAATGCATATGCAAGACCCCTGGGAGGAGCTGCAGTACTACGTCACATCAGGGAACCTGGGACAGATGCAACACCTCAGCCTGATGGGCACACCTCCTCCAGATAAAAACATCCCAGACATTCCTCAAGAATCTTCCAGTTACTTCTAGACATCCAAGCCAGATTCCATGAAACAGCTGGGAGATAAAAAAATGAAATACAACTATTTCAATGGCCCCCTGCCTCTTTGGTCCTTACCCTTCTGGGGCCATCCGCTGCAGTGGCATACTCCATCACTGAAACCACGGTAAAAAAAAAAGCAAGAGCCAGCATCCCAGCAGTCCAACACATCAGTGCTGTGAAGGACACTTTGCCAGGTTCAGAAACATCTTGTATATTTCGATTTTCATTGGTTGAACAAATGGGTCTGGGGGAAAAACACAGGGGAAATCAAACTCCTTATGCCCCTGGGATCAGATCGGGCCCCTCAGTGCCCCAGAGTCCCAAAGTCTCTCCTCGCTCACACACCCCTACAACCTCTCAGCCCCCAAACCCAATGCTTTAACCCTCAGAAGCCACACCAGAACTCTCCCCACAGAGGTCTACAGTCACTCACAGGACCCTCAGCCCCGCAGATCCAAAACCTTCTCCTCAGAAACCACCCCAGAACCCTCCTCACAGACAGTCCCTCAGCACACAAAACCCCTCACTTCCACCTCAGAAACAGCCCCACAGCCCTCCTTACAGACTCCTACAGACAGACCAGCACAGGCCCCCCACTCCCCAAGGCCCCCAACTGCCGCACAGAAGCAATCCCAGGACGCTTTCCAGAGTCTCTCTGCCCCTCACAGACCATGCCCTGGCTTTGCTGAACATCATTAGGACACCACTCGTGACCGCCTCCACCCGGACACACAGCCATTGAGCACAGCTCTCTGGCTGCGACTGTCCAGCCAATTCCACCCCATAGCCCACCCTTCGAACACAGACCAATCCAAACCAGTGTCAATCTGTCTCCACTGCAATGGTACAGAGGATGGCCACCTCACAGTGCCTTTTTGCTGCCTCCAGTTACTGCGGTCATCGATCACTGACAGCCCCTCCATCTCTGAGCCCTACAGATAACGCTGGCTCACCTCCACTGCTAAAGGCCCGGGTAACCCCACCCAGTGTTGGCTGGTGACAGTGGGAAACCACTGGGCCCGAATATCCTCCCTCAGAGAGAAAACTGTCCCAAGGGGTGAGAACTCATTGCAGGGATGGTCAACTTCCACTGGGACGGGAGGCCCTTGGGAAGGAAGAGCACTGCGCTGCAAAATGCCCATTGGGAGGGTCAGTGATCATTGGAATGGGAAACAACTGGGATGGGAAGGATGTTTGCCTACGAAAAATCAAACCACCTCAAGCCTGGGGGAAAGGGGCTGACCCCAACGGTCACGCAACCCCCCGTGGGGGGAGGGGCTCCCCTAACTGCCACTCTCCAGCTGTCATGGCAGGTAAGGCAGCAGGCTTCCCCTGCTCCCGTGCTTCAGCTGGCCCCAGCGCCCCAGATCCCACCCCTGTAACCCAGATCCCACCCCTGTACCCCAGATCTCACCCCTGTAACCCAGATCTCACCCCAGACCCCCAGATCCCACCCCTGGTAACCCAGATCTCAACCCTGTACCCCAGATCTCACCCCTGTAACCCAGATCTCACCCCAGACCCCCAGATCCCACCCCTGGTAACCCAGATCTCACCCCAGCACACCAGATCTCACCCCTGTAACCCAGATCCCACCCCAGCACCCCAGAGCCCCAGATCCCACCCCTGTAACCCCGATCTCACCCCTGTGCCCCAGATCCCTCCCCAGCGCCCCAGATCTCACCCCTGTAACCCAGATCTCACCCCAGCACCCCAGATAGCAGCCCTGTAAGCCAGATCTCACCCCAGCACTCTAGATCCCACCCCTGTAACCCAGATCCCATCCCAGCACCCCAGATCCGACCCCTGTGCCCCAGATCCCACCCCAGACCCCCAGAGCCCCAGATCCCACCCCTGTAACCTAGATCTCACCCCTGTCACCCAGATCTCACCCCAGCACCCTAGATCTCACCCCTGTAAGCCCCAGATCTCACCCCAGCACCCTAGATACCACCCCTGTAACCCAGATCTCACCCCAGCACGACAGATCTCACCCCTGTAACCCAGATCTCAGCCCAGCACCCCAGATCCCACCCCTGGTAACCCAGATCTCACCCCAGCACCCCAGATCTCACCCCTGTAAACCAGATCTCACCCCAGCACCCCAGATCCCACCCCTGTAACCCAGATCTCACCCCAGCACCCCAGATCTAACCCCTGTAAACCAGATCCCTCCCCTGTAACCCAGATCTCACCCCAGCGCCCCAGATCCCACCCCTGTAACCCAGATCCCACCCCAGCACCCCAGAGCCCCAGATCCCACCCCTGTAAGCCCGATCTCACCCCAGCACCCCAGATCCCACCCCAGCGCCCCAGATCTCACCCCAGCGCCTACTTTGGCCTTTCCCCACAGAGAGAATCCCTCGAGGAGCGCTGACGGTGCCTCTGACACCCGACGCCATTTTCGTTGAAGCGACTGTGCCGCCACCGGACCCCGCCTGGATGCAGCCCACCATCCGCGGACCGATGCCGGTACCACCCCGACCCCTCCCTGTCCCCACTGCCACCTACCTGGCGCCTCAGGCCTCTGTCTGGCCTGGGGTACCAGGTGTCTGGGGACAGGCAGCGCAGCTCCCCCCTGGGGGGCTGCCCCCAACTGTGGGGCTGCACTTGCCCGTGCTGCAGCTGCTACCTGGGGGGCTGCACCCAGGTATGGCTCCCCCCACTGCCCCTGCTCACTGCTGGGGACATCCCCTGCTGGCAGGGACGCTGCTGCCCCAGCAGCCGATGGGGCTGTGGCCTGGGGCTGTGTTCCACGGGGAGCCCCCGCAGCCCGCAGGCACCTGCCTGCCGCAGGCCCCCGGCCGCCCCGGCCCCCCACCAGTTCTTTTGCAGGTACCGTCACTGCAGGAGCAGGTGCTCCCCGTGCCCCGCACCCTGCCCGCCACCTGGGAGCCACCGATGGAGCCCTTTCAAGACGCCGTGGTGCTCACGGAGGACCAGGGGCACCCAGCGCCCACCGACGTGTGCCCCCATCCCGCCACGGCTCAGCTCGCCTGCAGCGCTGCGACGCTGGAATCAGGCGGTGAGTTCAGGGGCTGCAGAGCGGGTGGCAGGCTGTCCGCACCGGGTGGCTGTGGGAAAGCTGCCACTGCCCCACTGGGGATGTTCTTGCTTTCCCAGCAGTGACAACGAGCGCAGACATCCCGGAGGACATCGCGGACATCCATGATCTCCTGGCATGGCTCAACGACGGTGAGTTTGGGGGCAGCAGAGCTGGCGGGGGTCGTTGGCACCCAGTGGGTGTGGGAAAGAAAGCTGGCATTGCCCCACCGGGGATTTTCTTCCTTTTCCAGAAGTGACATCCAAGACAGGCATCCTGTACGACACCGCAGACATTGATGACCTGCTCACGTGGATCAACAACGGTGAGTCTCTCTCTGAGGGGCAGCAGAGCTGGTGGGGGGGTGTCTGCACTGAGTGGGCGTGGGAAAGCCGGCATTGCCCCGCTGGGGATTTTCTGCCTTTTCCAGAAGAGGCACCCAGCACCGACAGACTTGACAACGACGTGGAAATTGACAATTTGCTCACCTGGATTGACGGTGAGACTGTGGTCTGCAGAGGTGACGGGTGGGTGCCTGCACCGAGCGGGTGTGGGAAGACTGCCATCATCGTTCGGGGGGATGTTCTTGCTTTTTCAGAAGCGGCGAGTGCTCTGGAGGTCCCCCAGCACAACCAGGACCTGCCCGGTGTCACAAGAGAGGGGACCAAAGACACTGCGAACAGCTGCCAAATGGAAGAGCTGATGCAGTGCATCACTGCCACGGAGCCACTGAGCCCAGATGTCTCCAGCAGCCTCGACTCCTCTTCTTCCAGCACAGAGCACTCTGACTCCTCCAGGGCCAGCAGGGAGCTGAGCAAAGAGACACAACCTGAACCAGGGCTCCTCAGCAACTCGCTCTGGTGGCAGCCAGCATCCCCTGAGCTGCCCGTGCCGACGCCCCTGGCTGCCCCTGCGCCTCCGTCGCCCCACACCGCACATCTGATGGAAGAGGCGCGGCGGAGGCAGCCCCGGGTGGTTCTCACCCGCCTGGCACTGCCGCCCCCCCTGGCTGCCCCCACACCCCTGTTGCCCCGCACCGCACATCTGATGGAAGAGGCGCAGCGGAGGCAGCCCCGGGTGGTTCTCGCCCGCCTGGCACTGCCACCCGGATGCATCTCCTGCCGGGTGGCAGACAAGCACCCCGGGGACAGCACCGAGCCAGCCAAGCACCCCGTGCCTCCTTTCACGCAAAGTGGACAGGTCATGGAACGGGTGCAGCGGAGGCAGCCCCACGTGGTTCTCGCCCGCCTGGCCCTGCCACCCGGATGCATCTCCTGCCGGGTGGCAGACAAGCACCATGGGGACAGCACCGAGCCAGCCAAGTGCCCAGCGCCCGCCTGCACCACCACAAAAGGCAAGAGCACCGGGCACGAGCAGCACACTGGCAGCGTCCCAGCCAGAAAGAGGAAGCTGCCGCGGGGCCAGGATGTTCCAGGCCACAAACACCGGCGCTAGGCGAAGCTGGCTGTGTCAGCACGGCGCGCAGCAGGAGGACTCGGTGCCCATCACAGCCCAACAGCCGCTCGAGAGGGAGCGTGCCAAGAAACCGGCCCACTTGGTGTAGCAGGAGACGTGGCCATAGCCGACAAACACGGCTCCCTGTAGCCCTGGGCTCCTCGCTGGCCCCCACCATGCCCAGAGAGCAGCGGCAGTGTTCCGGGGGCACCAGCACTGGCCCCAGCCTTCCCCCTCCAAATCTGGGCTGTCCACAAACGGCATCTTGGGCTGGGGCAATGCGGGACTCTGAAGCTGATGGACCGCAAAAGTGTTGGACTGTCAAAGCTTTGGGCTGGGAAATGTTGGCTGGGGGGTGGGAAATGGTTGGGGGGTGGGAATTACTGGGGTGGCAAATGTTAGGGTGGGGGGTGGTTGTGGGCTGGGGAACTGTTGGTGTGGGGAATGGGTGGGGGGAGGGAATTTGGGGTGGGAATTCTTTGGGTGGGAACTGAGGGTGGGAATCCTTGGGGTGCTGGGATCTTTTTGGGGTTGGAAATGAAATGGCTGTACTGTGCTATTGTTGGGGTGGGAATCTGGGGTGGGGAACTGCCGGGGTGGGGAATGGGTGGGGGGAGGGAACTTGGGGTGGGAATTCTTGGGGCGCTGGCATCTTTTTGAGGTTGGAAATGAAATGGCTCTACTGTGATATTGTTGGGGTGGGAATTTGGGGGGTGGGGAACTGCTGGGGTGAGAAATGGCTGCTGTGGGAGATGGTTGGCATCAAAAAGGATTGGACTTTGTGACTGCTGGCATTGGAGATGTGGGGAGGGGGAGGGAATTTTGTGGGGTGGCAATTCTGGGTGGGAAATTGTACTCTGATCATGTTGCACTCCGAAATGGTTGGAATTTGGAGGAAGGAATTATTGGGGTGGGAATTTGGGGGGCTGGGAAGTGTTTTGCAGAGGGAGGGAACTATTGGTGGGAGGGAGCCAGGGCGGGGGGTGGGGGGGGGGGAAGGTGAGAAATTGATTGCGGGGTGGGAGCTGGGGGGTGGGAAATTGATTAGAGGGTGGGAATTTTAGGGGTGGGATCAGAAACAATTGTCAGGGTGGGAAATGGTTGGGAATATCTATTGTCATTTATTTGCTGTTTTGTACGTTCAATTATTAAATGCTTGGCGTTCACTTTCCTACACCTCTGCCTGCAGTCGTTTGTGCAGCACCAAAGCCCCCCCAGGTCCCCGTGCCCACCTCTGGGGATGCTGTTGTGGTGGGGTGGCTGCAGCGAGCCAAGAGCTCCTCCAGTCTGAACATCTCCACCACCATCGCTGCTGTCAATGTCTCTGTTGCCTTGCTTTGTTCCTGGGGAAGGCAACGGTCACGTGCTGAGCAGTGGGTGTGTTGAACTGGGGGCACTGGGCACTACTGGAGGCACTGGGAAGTCCACTGGGGGGCACTGGGAGGCTACTGAGGGCCGCATACAGCACTGGGGTGGCTTCAGGCAGCACTGGGGGGCACTGAGTTTGCACAAGGAGACTCTGGACAATACTGGGAGGCAACGGGAGCTTAGTGGGGAACTGCAAAGAGCAGCAGGGGGCACTGGAGAGCTTTGGACAGCACTTGCAGGGTGGGAGGAGGTTCCCACAGTACCCGGGCGGCACCTTTTAACCTCATTAATTTGCTGTTCTCCAACATCTCACCCACGGCATTAAGCAATCCGTTTCTTCCATGGGGGAGGCTTTCTCCTTGGGGCTGACCCCCCCCAGCGCCACTGTTCCACGCATTCCCACCCTGATGCTGTCACTCAGTGACACATTTGTCACCGACAGACTCCCCGTGGGTCCTGAGGTGGGCTGAGGGGTGTCCTGTGAAAGCAACCCCAGTGACAGCCCCCAGCCCTAGAAGGCTCAGATCCTGGAAAACCACCGTTAATGCTGCCAAAATCAGCTTCATCTCATCACCCTGGGACTCCATCTGGGGGCTCTGTGGAAGCTTCCCCTGTGTCAAGCTGGTGCTACCCCGTGCTCGTTGACGATGCTTCATGCTCTGGCATACACACCTGCAGAGGTTAAATCTGCTCTGCACCCTCGCTTCAAGTCAGACCTTTTTCAACGGGTTCAAATATTCTCCCAGGTAGAAAACCAAAGGGACGTTCCAGCGGAAGAGCACTAGCAGGAGGAGCCTCCCGCATTGCTGCTCCCAGGACCCACAGCACTCATTTTTCCCTGCCTGCACAACGCTTCTTTGTCTGCCCACGCACTCCTGGCTGTGCACATATACTGACAGACATACAGATACCTTGTCACTGCTCTTCTGCCTCCACGTTTCTGGAGTACTGGGAGTTTTGTCTTCACACAGGAACTCCGCCAAGCCTGTATGTCCAGAGCTGCATTTTCCAGTCCATGGCACCTTGATCCCAGGACGTGCTCCGCCACGTGCTTCTAGGACATGAACATCTGGTGTTGCACAAAGGCCCCTGAAAGTAAAAGCATCCCGGCAGGTTTGCACTGCTCCCACACTCCCCAGCGCTCTCTCTAAAATCTCACACAACACAGACTCTCTCAGACTCTTGACTGCAGCCCAGTAGCACAGGATCTCCCCTCTCACTTTATGAGAGAAGAGGCCATAGTTTGTCTTTCTTTCTCAGCTTTGCAGATACCATCAGGCAAGAACTGGCTTTCCCACCCTGCAGCCAGGAGTGCTCCAACCTGAGGGGTGAGTGGCTGTGAGAGGAAGGTCTCTGCGGAAGCGCAGCTCATTCCTCCCCTCTGACAGGGCCAGAAGGCATGAGACAAAAGAGGAAAGCACAGTGCGTCTGCATTTCCCTCGTGGCTCTTATTTCCTGCGTTACGGTGGGAAACGAGCTGAGCCGCTGTGCCTCTCTATTATGGTTAGCTCTGCAGCTCTGCCATCATCTTTAGACTCAGCTGTTCCTGTGCATAATGCTCCACACAATCACCCTGCAGAGGTCAAAGCCCTGCCTGGCTGCTGTCACTCACCTGGAGGTTGCAGGGTGCTGTACCTCCTGCCTGTACCTGCTTCTAGGTGTCGCTTGCAAGACATTGAGAGTCCACCTGGTTGGAACTGCGGTCAACAAACACAAACGTGAAACAAGTAAGAAGGGATTCTTTTGTTTCACAGGCTTTCACCTTTGTTAAAACATGGTCTGCTGCGGAGCACGGCTGGAAGCGTTTCACCTGTGCAGAAAAGGGGTGGAGCCTGGTCCCAGCCCTCCCTAACCTCATTTAAGGGCTGGCTGTCTAAGGGGAAGAATCTCTACTGGGACATCTGCTCTCTGCTAATACCTTCTGAGTCCTGTTCTTCAGAAAGGGGTCTTTCTTTACTAGCTTGAGTCCTTCACCATTCTTGGGAAAATTAAAACACAGTAAAGCAGCTGTATCTGCCACTACCTTTCACTACGGTTACCATTTTAGGTTATGGTTAAAGGTTGAACTTGAGAGTTGGACTGCTGCCACAAGGCTCTGGCTTTGCCGGGCATCCCTCCGGACTGGGCCCCAAAGCAGCCCCAGCTGAGCCTGGTCCTCCTCCAGCCTGGGCCTCCTGGGTCCCAAAGCAGCCCCAACTGAGCCTGGTCCTCCTCCAGCCTGGGCCCCAAAGCAGCCCCAACTGTGCCAGGCCCCCCTCCATCCTGGGCCCCAAAGCAGCCCCAACTGAGCCTGGTCCTCCTCCAGCCTGGGCCCCAAAGCAGCCCCAACTGAGCCTGGTCCTCCTCCAGCCTGGGCCCCAAAGCAGCCCCAACTGAGCCTGGTCCTCCTCCAGACTGGGCCCCAAAGCAGCCCCAACAGAGCCTGGTCCTCCTCCAGCCTGGGCCCCAAAGCAGCCCCAACTGAGCCTGGTCCTCCTCCAGCCTGGGCCCCAAAGCAGCCCCAACTGAGCCTGGTCCTCCTCCAGACTGGGCCCCAAAGCAGCCCCAACTGAGCCTGGTCCTCCTCCAGTCTGGGCCCCGACGCCCTGGCTCTGCCTGGGCCCCTCCAGACTGGGCCCAAAGGAGGCCTCAACTGTGCCAGGCCCCCCTCCAGACTGGGCCCCGAGGCCCCGACTGTGCTGGGCCCCCCTCCAGACTGGGCCCCAAAGCAGCCCCAACTGAGCCTGGTCCTCCTCCAGACTGGGCCCCGACGCCCTGGCTCTGCCTGGGCCCCCTCCAGACTGGGCCCAAAGGAGGCCACAACTGTGCCAGGCCCCCTCCAGACTGGGCCCCGAGGCCCCGACTGTGCTGGGCCCCCCTCCAGACTGGGCCCCAAAGCAGCCTCAACCGAGCCTGGTCCTCCTCCAGCCTGGGCCCCAAAGCAGCCCCAACTGAGCCTGGTCCTCCTCCAGCCTGGGCCACAAAGCAGCCCCAACTGAGCCTGGTCCTCCTCCAGACTGGGCCCCAAAGCAGCCCCAACTGAGCCTGGTCCTCCTCCAGTCTGGGCCCCGACGCCCTGGCTCTGCCTGGGCCCCCTCCAGACTGGGCCCAAAGGAGGCCTCAACTGTGCCAGGCCCCCCTCCAGACTGGGCCCCGAGGCCCCGACTGTGCTGGGCCCCCCTCCAGACTGGGCCCCAAAGCAGCCCCAACTGAGCCTGGTCCTCCTCCAGACTGGGCCCCGACGCCCTGGCTCTGCCTGGGCCCCCTCCAGACTGGGCCCAAAGGTGGCCACAACTGTGCCAGGCCCCCTCCAGACTGGGCCCCGAGGCCCCGACTGTGCTGGGCCACCCTCCGGCACAGGCCCTGCCTTAAGCCCCGCCCCCCGTGGACAGCTCTGCTATTTGCCTGCTTTGTTTTTTCTCTCTCTTACCTCTTATTTCCCTGTTCTCTCTGCAAATGCATTCAGATCCCCGGGATGGAGTGCGCTGATACTGCTGCGTTCTTCCTGCACCAACTGTCCGGGCGGCTCAGCATGTTCTACAGAACAGCATGCCTTTGGAAATGCTCGGAGTATGTAGCCTGACAGCAAGAGCACACTGCGCTCTTCTGGCTATTTCTCAACATGTCAGAGGGACAGGAGTGTGCTCAGCCTTGTGTGGTTGCACGTATGCAAAAATCCCTATCGCAGCTGTAAACATCTTTGTTGTTCTGCTTTACAGCAGTAGTGTGTGACGAGAAGCCTACAACTATCAATTTAGAGGAGGTAATTAATTGTGACAGTTCCCCTTTCTTCTTCCCTTGACGATGGAGGTGATGGGGTTCTCCTATGCTATGTGCTGGTGTAATACCTCTGAGCCTCAGTTTTGATGGGTTCAGCAAAGCTCATGGCAACAGGCTTTGGTCAGCCTCAGATCTGCTGATGAGATAAATAGATGATGATAAGAGAGACCGAAAGAAAAATCACGAGGCAAGAGTTGTTTTTTTCTTCTAGTCAGCACGCCATCGCTAAATCTTCCATACTGTGACTTTTATCTTGATAGTGATGATCCCTTCACCTCACACGTTTAGCACAACGCTTTCTGTTGTGGAGATTCCCATCGTGAATCTCACCCACGGCATTAAGCAATCCGTTTCTTCCATGGGAGAGGCTTTCTCCCTGGGGCTGACCCCCCCCCAGCGCCGCTTGGCTCTGCCCTGGGCACTGTGTTCCACGCATTCCCACCCTGATGCTGTCACTCAGTGACACATTGTCACCGACAGACTCCCCGTGGGTCCTGAGGTGGGCTGGGGGGTGTCCTGTGAAAGCCACCCCAGTGACAGCCCCCAGCCCTAGAAGGCACAGATCCTGGAAAACCACCGTTAATGCTGCCAAAATCAGCTTCATCTCATCACCCTGGGACTCCTACTGGGGGCTCTGTGGAAGCTTCCCCTGTGTCAAGCTGGTGCTACCCTGTGCTCGTTGACGATGCTTCATGCTCTGGCATACACACCCGCAGAGGTTAAATCTGCTCTGCACCCTCACTTCAAGTCAGACCTTTTTCAAGCACACCCTTACCTGCCGTTGCTAAGCAAGCACCTGCCTGCCTTTGCTTAGCAAGCACCTTTCTTCCCTTGGCCTATGATGAGTGGATACAGGTAAGAGAGAAGAGCAGAACTGAGGATGAAATTAAGAGAGATGAGCAGGAACAGATTGGAGAGCTGGAGAGGGGGAAAAAGCATGCTGGTAAAACAAGAGTAGAAGAGAAGAAGGAAGGATACAGGTAAGGAAGAAGTGCAGAAGATGAAAAGAGCAACAGAGGAAAGGATCTGATACAGGCAAGACAGCAGAAGAGGAGATGAGCAGAAGAGAAGAGAGGATAAAGCTATGACAGATGCTGGGAAGGATAAGAGCAGAAAGAGAGAAGAACAGACACGGAAGAAACAAGAGCAGAAGAGGAAGAGAAGAAAAAGAGGATGAAGGTAAGAAAAACAAGCGGGTGGAAGAAAAGCTGAAAAAAACGATGAGTGGATACAGATGAGACAGAAAAGCAGAAGCGGAGGAGGAGCTTAAGAGCAGAAGAGAGAAAAGAGGTATGGCAGAAGTACAGGAGGTGGGAAGAGGGGAAAGATACAGGGAAAAAATGAAACAGCAGAAGAGTACAGATGCAGAAGATGAGATGATATAGGGAGCAAAGAAGAGCAGAAAAGGAGAGCGGTCAGAAGAAAGAAGTGAGGATACAGGGGAAAAAACAGGAGAAGGGGAACAGATGCAGAAGATAGATAAGTGAGAATACAGGGAATAAAGAAGAGCAAGAGAGGAGAGCAGAGGCAGAAGAAATAGGAGTGAGGATACAGAGAAGAAAGAACAGGAGAAAAGGAGTGCAGATGCCGAAGAAAGAGGACTGAGGAGACACAGAAGAAAAGAACAGTGTGAAGAGGAGTGCAGACGCAGACGAAGGAAAAGTGAGGATGCGGGGAAGAAAGAATGGCACAATAGGAGCCGTCACGGGGAGAAATTAATAGCCAGCTGAAGAGGAGCAAGGACAGAGGGAAGATGACCCAGCAGAAGAGGAGAGGATAATACTAAGGGAGAAGAACCTAAGAGTAGATGAGTCGCCACATCAGTGGGAAGAGGTAAAGCAGAAACGGGGAAACAGGAGTGAGGAGGAGAAAAGGAATAAGAGGAGTAATGGGCAGGGGAGGACTGCGAGGAGGGAACAGCAGAGCACAGAAGTGCAGAAGAAGGAAGAAGAGAAATAACGGCGCAGAGAAAAGGGAGAGAAGAGTATGGAAAAGAAATGAAGTAGAGGAGAGGAAGACAGCAGAGAAGTGAAGTTAGAAAAGACAGAAGAGGCAAAGGAGGGAAGGGGCATCAGGGAAGGGATTCCAAAGGTTAGAAAGGAAGAGAAATAAAGACGACAGAGGTTCAACAGTAGGAGAACAGGACATGTAAGAAATGGGAAGGCGTGTGGAGAGAGCAGAGAGAGAAGGTGAGAACAAATTAAGTCACTAAGAAGAAAAAGGAAATGGGAATAATTTTTAATCTCTATTAAAGCTGGATTCTGTTCAGGACACGCAGTTGGTGCTGTTCTGCTTCTTTTCTTTCCTGTTTTTTGCATTGCTTGTGTTCTTTTAGACAATTGAACAACTAAAAACATTCAGGAACATTTTCAGAGCTTTGTAATGTCTCCTTAATCTCAGCTGCACTGAAATACCTGACTGATGTCAAGTGGAGGGTCACCTCCTTCAAGGCATCCTGCCTTGAAGGACTCCACCTCTGTGTGTTTACCTTTATTAAAAATTTTACCTTTGTGAAGAAACAGAGATGATTCCATACTTGGCCAAGAATCCTCTTCTGCCATCCAGCACATCCATTTCCGAGCAGGACATCATCACTGCCTTGACTAATTTGCTATTGATACCTTGGGATATAAACAAAGCCAAAACTGGAGGCCAAGCCCTACAGTACAGGAAAAAAAAAGGAACTCTAAGCTCTAACGTGCCTATGACTCTTCTGAGTCAGGGGAAGAAGCCAGGGAGAACAAAACTGGCTGAGCAGTCAGGAACCCAACAGTAAAGCCAAATCTATGCTGCTCAGCGTGGGTGTGAACGCAGTAGTAACGCGGTGAAATAGCAATGACTCCCTGTCACACGGCCAATTGTAATAAAAGGAGGTTATTCCAGCACAAAGGAAAGGGCAGGTTTTGGTGTTGAAAAGCACAACATACGACAGGCAAAATGTGAGTACTTTTCCATTTAGGGTGGTCCGTACCTGTTGTGGAGGAAGTCGTGGGGAAAGGAGGGGAAATAGGCTCAAGAAAGCAGTAGGAATGCAGTTTAAAAGCATGTATCTGGTGCCCCCTTTTGGAAATGCTCCTCTTGAGAAGAGCAGCACAAATGCTCCGTGCTTTTGTGCGTCTCTGCAGTAGGGATTTTCCTTCTGGACTCACAGTACGTCTCATAATTATCGAAAATTGGAGTTCAGTTAGTTTGCAATTTAACCAACTGTTTTCCATAAAACAGTTTTTGGCCATGCAATTTGTGAAAGGCAGCAGGTGGGAGACTTCACCCATTATTTTAGGGGGAGGAGAGGAGCTGCTGTGTTTGCGTGTTTGTTTTGCTTTGCTTTGCTTTAGGGAACTAAATTGAATGACAACGTTTAAGGCTCACTCTGTATTTTGTTATAGGATGGTGCCCTCTTAGGCTTAAACTACGATGGAATACTCTCCGACGATTCATATCTCTCTAACGCTGAAATACTATCTGGCAATATAATAGAAAAGGCTATACGAATATGTCATCCCTGTGTCACGGGAATCATAAGCCCTGTGCATGTGCTACGTTTAGTACACCCTCCATCATTCTCGCAGCCATACATGGGGCTCTGGGCAGCAGACGTTTCTGTTGTTGGGGGTCCTGCTGCCACCTCGAGGTACTGAGCCAAACTGCCACCTTCTGTGTGAAACGGGAGGAAAAACACAATTCTGAACCCGCAGCACCTCAAAGTGCCTCCAAGAGCCCCCAGCTACTGCCCTGAGCCCTCCGGTTCTCCCTGCTGCCCCTTAAAAACCTCAGGAGTGCCAGCAGCACCTCGTGCCTTAGGATGCCCGGTGGATGTCACAAGGATGCACTCAACTCTTGCATCGTGACCATTGGCAAAAATAGCCAATGACACGACCCAATGTGGGGGCTCAGAGGTGTCATACAGGGAAACCTGCTGTGCTGCAGCGTGGTGCCCAGTGCCTCTGGTCCTGCTGCTGGGCACCGCTGGGTGCAGCCCGGCTCCGTCCTCTCTGCACCTCCCTGCAGGGGCTGATGGCCGTGCCTGGGATCCCCCTGAGCCTCCTCTTCTGCAGGCCAAGCCGCCCCAGCTCTCCCAGAATCCTACCCCAACCATTTCCCACGCAGCGCTGAGGAGGGGAGGGGATGTGGGGGGGAAGGATGGGGCTGGTGGTTGCAGTCCTATGACGCTGCCATTGGTGCTGCCCCGTCCTTACCCAGAGGTGGGCACAGGGAAAGGGGGGTTGGAGTGGGAGGGTCTTTGGAGCTGCAGAACATTTAATCATTTCACATAAAGAGCAATAAGCAGAGAAATGTCCATATTCCCAACCAGTTTCCATCCTAACAATCGCTCCCCCCTCACAGCTCCCCTCCTCGGGGCCAACACGAAGCGGCTCCGTGTCGGCTTCACGCAGCTCCGGGAGCTCCGCACGGGGACAGACCGGGATAAGGAAAACGGGAGTTGGGGACTCCACCTGCGGGGCAGGGAGCTCAGCACGCGCTGCTGCCGATTTGAGCCAAGCAAGAACCGAAGGCGCCCGCCTGACTCTCTGCCAGGCTTGAAACACGTCTCGACCCGCGGGATCAGTCCCTCTCTTTTCGGGGCTGCTCGGCTCAGCCAGGAGCTGCTCCCGGAGGCCGGGCGGGTCCCGCTGCTTGTGGTCAGCCGCCGCTTCTCACAGCCCAGCAGTGCCCCACTGCAATGATGGGAGGACGGCTCAGTTTCCCTCTCCGGAGGACAGACTAGGATTCTGATGGGGGACGGACGGGGCCGACGGCGGTTGCCCCTGCGCCGCCCTCCCCTGACCGTCCGGCATCCCCGAGGCACGGGGCAGGTGGCGGCGGCGACGTGGGGCGGCGGAGCACCGCTTTCGCCACACGGAACCCCCGCAGCTCCACCATCGCGCCGGCGCCATCATGGAGGCTCCGGGTCCGCGGCTGCCCCTCCTGCTCCGCGCTCCCATTGGTCGGTCCGCCAAGGGGGGCGGGCACTCCGCGTGGGGGCCTTTCCCTCCGTCGTCGCACCGTCGTTGCGTCATCACTGCGCGCGTCCCGGATGGCCCCAGCCTGGCTGTCCGCGGTGCTGCCTGCCGCCATGCGCCTGCTTCGCTTCCACGGCCCCCAGGGCGGCCGGGCCCCGGCTGGGGCTGGAGGAGGAGGGGGAGGAGAAGAAGGATGAGGAGAAGGAGAAGGAGAAGGAGAAGGAGAAGGAGAAGGAGAAGGAGAAAGAAGGAGAGGAGAAGGAGGGCGGGGATGTGGTGGACCTCAGCGAGGCCGAGCCCGCCCTGCCCCGCTCCATGCGGGCCTTCCTGGAGAGCGGCGAGCTGTCGGCTGCCTGCAGGTGGAGGAGCGGGGTCTCTGGGCGGGTGGCTGGGGCCCGGCGATGGCGCTGGGGAACTTGCTGACCATGAGGGCTCCGTGGGCACCTTGACGTACTGCTCCAGGCAGCGGTCGCGGTACTTCAGCCCCACGCAGATCACCTTCTCGGGGGTCGTCGATGGGCACCAACAGCCGCACTCACGCGGTGCCCTGGGTTTTTCTTCCCTTCCTTGTTTGTGCGTGATGCTTTTGTAGGAACTTCATAGGTGTTCAGGAAGTGCAAACTCTTCTGAGATATGAGTTGTTTTCAAGAGAGCCCCATTGCATCCATTCCACTTGGGCTGTTTTGTTCCCTCCTGAGGCTGAAAGGGACTTCAGAACCCTACATAGAACTTGCTGCTGCTCCAGCATGGAAAGCAGAGATCGTGAAGTGTGACTGCCATTGGGGCAGGGGGGAGAGGAGCTAAGACATTCATCTGCCAGCATGAAGTAGCAGGTCTTGAAAATGGTAGCGGCTGTGGTAGGCCAATTGGCAGGACCGTCAGCAGTGAAAATGAATTACTTCTGTGGGACGGTCCTGATTCAGCTGACAATGCTGCAGGAATCATACAGCCTTCGTGCAAGCACATGAGGAGCTTGTTGTTGCAAAAGCAGGTGCTTTGCATCACTCTGACGTTCTGCCATGGGACTCTTCTTCCTAGTTTTTGATGTATATGGAGGCATTGCTAAGGAGGACATAACAGGCAGCATTAAATCCGAGGCGTCAGGAGACCTGGAAGATGCTTTGCTGGCTGTGGGTGAGTGCTCTGCTTTTAAACCTTGTCTACAAAGTAATGAAATGATGAGAGGTGCTGTGAGTTCCCTTGATTGGCTGTTACATAGTTTCAGACATGGTTTGTCTTTGGTTTACGGGCACAAAGCCAGGCTGGGTGGGACCTGGAGCACCCTGGTGTAGAGGGAGGTGTCCCTGGCGATTGCAGGGGGGTTGGAACAAGATGATCTTAGGGGTCCCTTCCAACCCAAACCATTCTATGATTCTATGCTTTAAGGACCCAATTGGGTGAGAAGGTGTTGTGCTTTATAGTACAGCGTGCTTGGCCAAAGGATGCTTTGGCAGCAGAGGTTTGCTGTCAGGAGGCATGGAACCTTCCCGCCAAATACTGCTGTGGCAACCAGGCACAGAGACGTCAGCTCCCAGCGTGTCACTGACTGTGGATGCCTGCACTGCACCTGCTGTTTGCTAGCCTGGAGTTGCATCTTGACAGAAGAAACAGCTGCACCGTGAAAGTGCTGCACAGCGATGTGGAAACCTCCTGCTTTTCTGACCTTAATTCTCTTGTTCTTGTCTCTTCCTTACAGTAAAGTGTGTGTGAAACAAGCCTGCGTACTTTGCTGAAAGACTGTATAAATCCATGAAGGTAAACAGATTGTGGAGTAAGATTGCTTGCTTCTTTCTCGCATTTTCATGCTCGAGTCAGCAGCATCATGGCAATCATGAGACGGGAGCTGCAGCCAGTCAGGAAACTGGCTTTTCTAGGAAAGCTCAGGCTTTTCTGCACATCGGGGCAATAGTCATACTCAGGAGCAGGCTGCTAATGGATCGCTCCATTAAGGCAGAAATGCTCTAACTAAGAACAGCTCCTGCACAAGACCGGGCACTGAGGCCTTTGTGTCTGTCTGTGATTCTCCAGAAGGTTCTGTGTTAGCTGTACGTGGTTGCTTTGCTTCCTAGGGCCTGGGAGCAGATGGCAAACACTCTGATCAGAGTGGTGGTGTTCCGCTTCAAGATAGATATACTGGATATCGGAAGAGAGCTCCTGACTATGTATGGGAAGTCTCTCTACTCCTTCATTAAGGTAAACTTGTTGATCTTAGACACAAAAAGTGGGATTTGCTGTGTGCTTTTAAGGGGATGATCCCCCCTTGACACCTGTTGGGTATTTTAGAGTGGCTGAGATTAGGCAGACATTACAAAGACATACTGAAAATGTTCCTGAATCTTCTTAAATTGTCTAGAAGAATACAAGCACTGCAAAAGAATTCTGTGTCTTAAGAAGAATTCTGATTCAGTAGAACTTAAAAATTATTCATATTCCTTTTTTTTTTCCTTTCTCAGTAAGTCAGTTTGCTCTGGCCTTCTCTCTTCCTCTCTTCTACTTTCTGTTTTTCTGCACTCTTCTCCCTCTTTTCTCTGCACCATTCCTTCCCTTCTTCCTGCATCTGCCCTTCCCTCTTCTGCTGTTCCCTCTGTTCTCCTCGCTCTCTCTTTCTTTCCCTTGCCATTTTTAGATCAGCTCTCCTTACGCGTATCCTCTCTTCCGTTTTGCCCTCTTTCTTCCCCCCTCTCATTCATCACTCTTCTGTTCTTCCCCCTTACAAGCTCCTCTCTTCCCTTTTTTCTTTGTTCTGCTCGATCTTTTCTCTCCTCTCCTTCTCTGCTCTCCTCTTTATTGTCCCTGCTCCTCTCTCTGTCCCCCACTTTTCCCTTCTTTCTTCTCATTTATTCACCTTTGTATTCCCAGGGAGACTGCTCAGGAGACTACAGGGAACGTTCTGCTGAAGCTCTGTGGCAGCGAGGATTGAAGGATTCCTGGGGTATGTCCCGCGTTATGGGAAGGAGGGGATCATAAGGATTTCTCTCAGGTTTTTGTTTGTTTGTTTGTTTGTTTGTTTCTCTCATTAATTGCTATGAGTAGTGATTTTGATTAATTAATTCTCTGGTTGGGTAATAGCAGTTCCGTTTTAGCCTAGTAAAAAAAAGCCTTGTTTTACTAGCTTTAACCAAATCTATTTTGGCTTTGTTATTTCCTTGCAAGCTGTCCTTCTCTTCTGCATTTACCAGTAAATCCTGTCAAATGAAGCAAATTTGGATGCAGAATGTAGAAATTTGCAGAGGGAGGAATTAACTTTGTCATTATATGGAGAGAATGCAGCCTGGCTTCAGCTTTTGGAAGATAATGAAACCCCTCCAAAAGAACCCATCTGAAGTACAATCAGTGTTGATGTCATAGTGGTCTTTTCCAACCTAAATGATTCTAGGGTCACCAAATCCAACCCCCAACCCATTCCCACCATGCCCACTAACCATGTCCATCAGTGCCACACCTCCATGGTCCTTGCAAAGCTCTAACTTGACAACTTGCTCTCTGAGTGTGGAGCACAAACAGCCGTGCTGCACTTTGTGTGTATGTTGCCTGTAGGTCTGGAGGTGGGAAAGCTGCCCCAGTGACTGCAGAAGGAACTTCAGCTGCGCTACCATAGAATCATAGAATGGCCTGGGTTGAAAAGGACCATAACGATCATCGAGTTTCAACCCCCTGTTATGTGCAGGGTCGCCAACCACCAGACCCTCCCTAATACCTCCAGGGCAAGACTGGGCTTTTCCCTTACCACCTCCCAAGGTGAAAGCATTCCTGTGGTCTTCCCTGTCACCCAGTACATCCCCTTCCCCCACCATCTCTAGTTTAAAGCCCTGCTAACCAGCCCAGCCAACTTGTTCCCAAGAATATTTGTAGCCCTTCTAGTCAGTCAGCTCCCATTCGCTGTCAGCATTCCCCCTTTCTCAAGGCTGCGTCCCAAGCCTGGTTACAGGTCAGCCTCATAGTCTTGGTCTGTCTGCCTTGACTGGTGGGAGTGTAAATCATCAGGTTTGTGTGTCAAGCCTTTGCTCTCAATTAATTGCTGCCATTGGAACGGCACCTATTAAAGCATGACCTGTCCATAAAGCGTGTCGTCAGCACTGCCTGATGCCTCATCCTAAGCTGCCTTGTTATGGGGTCACATACCAAATGTGCCAGCACCGTCTGCTGGGACTCCTGGATAACACTGCTGTTAGAAACTCTGCTTTTGGTTGGTGCCTTTGTGTGATGTGAAATTCCCTACCAACCTCTGAAATAGAGCTTTCTTCTAAGCCCTACGCTCCTGTCTGCTAAGCTGTGCATTCTTATCACTGCACAGTGTGGTTCTTGTTTGCTTTTGCAGGTGTTTGTAACTGTTGGAGAATAACGCTCTGAAGGCATCACAGACTGCCTGCTTGTCTCTGCAGTGCTCGGGGCTGTTCTGAGCTGCAGGCTCGCTGCAGTCCCGTGGCATAGCCTTGCATCTGGTGACGGACTGAAGCTGGAGAATCCTGGCAGCAGAGGACGCTCCTGTCCCACAGAAGGGCTCACAGCTCCCACCGCAGCTCCACCGACCTCAGTGCTGGTGAGGAGGCTGAGATGCCTCCAAGTGATGAATGCAGTCCACCCAACCTTACACCTCGTGTGGTTCACTGTGCGAGGCGACCAGGAAGAAAGGTGGGCACAGGTAATACTGCATCAAAAGCAACTGCAGAGCTCTCAGGCTGGTAGTCCAGGGTGTGGGGGCCCAGGTGGTGCTGTGGGACAGGTGTGAAAGGAGGGCACTGGTGGTGCGTGCCAGTCCTTGGCTGCAGGACTGGTGCTGGTGGCAGGGCCTTGGGTTTGTGTCTGCAGGACCTATTTGCAGATTGGTGTCTGCTTGGAAGGGATGGGACCCACCTCCCAAAGGGAGGTGAGGATATTTTCATCAGTAGGATGGCAGCTTCACAAGGGAGGCTTTAACCTAAGAATGGTGAGGGCTTTTGATCACAGGGATGGGGTGATGTGAGGAAGAGGGACCAGAAAATCAGCACTTGCAGGGTTGCAAGGAAATGCCTGAAGGCACTGCTATGGGGAGATCCCCCAAAGCTCCAGAGGAGGTTGTGGTGGGTAACGGGGGGAGGCTGCTTGGAATTGTGCAGAGGGAGAGCTGGAGAGAGAAATAGATGGACAGAGGGATCAACAGAGGAGAGAACTGTTGGTTGGATGGATGGATGGATGGATGGACGGACGGACGGACGGATGGATGGATGGATGGATGGATGGATGGAAAAACGGATTGAAGGATCATTGGATGGACGGAACGATTGTTGGATGAAAGGGTGGATGTAAATACAGGTGGGTGGAGAGATCAACAGGAAAATATGATTTCTGCCTCAAAGACCAGTGTGCCCCCAGGCCCCACTCCCTCCATGGGGACCAGTGGGGGTGGCCCTGGGGGTACAGAAACCCACGTCCCATTGGCTGGAGCCACTCTCTTGGCTGCTACAGAACCAGAACCTTTGGAGGAGGCTCAGTTCCATGGCTCTGGCATGGGGAGTGCTGGATCCCTGGATCCTCTGTCCATTTGGGATGGGGTGATGGGGTCTGTGGTGCAGGATGGATCTTGGGTATGGTGGTCTGTTGCCCCCTTTTAGTGGGATGTGGGGTGAGAGAAGTCCTTGCCGTATGGGTCCCCTTCTTACAGGAGGGATTGGGCTCTATGGAGTAGAATGGGTCAGTGAGGTCCGTTGCCCACCTATCAGGTTTACGGGGTCCAGTGGGGCAGGGAGGGGTCCCAAACCCCTCAGTTGGATGCCCTGTTTAAGGTGGGAAGGAAGATAATGAGGTAAAGCGGGGCAGAGGGAGGGCCCCTCCCGGGAGGGCCCCTCCCCTTCATTGCTGTGATGTCAGTGGGGTAACAGCAGTTCTCAGGGTAACTGTCCCAACCCCAAACCATCCTAGACTCCTCTCTGATCAGCTGTGAAGATGGTGCCTTGTGGCCTTGTTCCCATCTGGGATGGATCGTTCTACAATGCTGTGTGTCCCATTGGGCCAAAAGTACTTACTGGTTTGGTGCTGAAATCCAACTCCATCCCTCACCAGCTGTATTCCCAAGGAATCCTCCTTCCCCATCCTCCCCAAGCTCCCAACTTCTATCTCCAACTGATGTGCAGAAATCAAACTCTATAACCACAGAGTAGTTATAAAGCAGGTATGTTTAATCAGCGCTGCACACACGCTGGATGCAGAGGGGGTATTCCCACCTAGCCTGCATACCGGAGGGCAAGCAAGGCACATACTTAAAGAACAAGCTGCTTACATATGCATTAGGATAAGGATAGGATAAGGGGGAATATGTGGAGTCATTCATGCATCTACTTACAAGTTGGGTCATCCCATTATGTGCTCCAAATACAAGGTTGAATTTTGGTCCTAAAATAATAGTGCTGTTAGCAGCAGCTTCCTCACCTGCCCCTAAGCAAATGGGCTCCCTCTGACCGCTTTTATGTTTGTGCTGAGCAGGTCAATTTAGTGACGGGACCCCAAAGCATGGTACGTCCATCCCTGCCTTTGGTAGTCATGTGCAGATCCAGCAGTCAGAGAAGTTTGAAGTCTTAGCACAGTTACTAATTACACTGTAAAAGGAGCTCTCTTCCCAGGCCAGAACACCTCCCTCATCCATTGAGATAAAGCAAATTAGTAACCAGCTCATCTTGTCTCGATGAGTTTAACTTTTGACGGTGCACTTTCCTTGGCAGACCAAGTAGTTCCCCGGCATCTTGGAATAACCTCCTGCAACAATACTTACCTCACATGCCTTATTAGTCCTACGAGGGAATGCCTCCAGCCACCCTAAAAAGCTATCAGGACCAACATACCGCAATATACCCCCCCGCCCCCCCCGCCTTTTCTTGGGAGTTCTGAGAAATCAATTTGCCATTGTTGCCCTGGCAGGTTCCCTTTCCCAGTAGGCCCACTTGTACCCTGTTCCTGGTACTAGGATTGTACTTGGTAGTCTCTGTTCCCGCAGTATGTTTTCTTATCTTCCCTTAGAACCAATTTCCATACAATACTAACGGGCACAACAATGTGTCCATCTGGGCGTGAACCCATCTGTCAGCTTGCTCTCTTCCCTTCTAAACCACTAATTAGATTCCTATCCTCCGTAGGATATTTTACAGGTTCTGACTCAGGTTCCGAGATTTTAAGTTTACCGTCTGGAATTAAAGCCTTCTTCAACTGCCTGTTCTGCCACCTGATCCGCCATCTTATCTCCAGTTTCCCGTACAGTGCTACCTTTCTGATGTCCTTTACAGAGTATAATAGCCATGCTCTTTGGTAGGCGTACATCATACTGAATGTTTTCCTTGTGTGTGAGCAATCCTTGCTCTTTCCAGATGGCACTATGAGCGTGTTCCACCCCAAAAGCATGTTTAGCATCTGACCATGTATTTAAGGCTCTTGTCAAGGCAGTTATTGCAGCCTTCTGAGCAAGTCCCCACAGGCAATGGTTGTTCGATTACCTGGTCAGTAGCAGTTACTGCATATCCTGCCTTACGGTTGCCTTGTCTCACAACACTGCTTCTGTCGGATGAACCCAGGAATCCTCAGCACTGTCCAATGGTTCCTCCTGTAGGTCTGGCCGACTGGCACAGTCAGTCTCCAAGCAGTCGCACGCTGCCGGTTTGGAGGTAGCTCTGTGTTGGTGTTAGAAGCATGGAATGGCCTGGGTTGAGAAGGACCTCAAAGATCGTCCAGTTCCAACCCCCTGCTATGTGCAGGGTCACCAACCGATGGACCAGGCTGCCCAGAGCCTTGTCTTGAAGAAGATTGTTTTTAGGAGAACAAAAACTTTGGACCACCTTTCAAATACAGAGAAAAAAAATAACGCTGTATTATTTTTTTGTTTTATTTTCCTGTTGTTATGATCAGGTAAAGAGACAGACATATCACATCTCAGAAATGGCTTTACTTCAGTGGCCTTAAATGGTCCCTCTGTGATCATTATTTTCTTATTGAATCGCTGTCAGACACAGCTGGTGGATTTTTGGGACGTCTGCAGTTTGGAGTTCCTGGCTAAAATGAACCACATGAATACGGATTACGGATATTCTTATCTCAGCACGCTTTTGAGATGGAGCATTCAAATTACAAGACCTTCAGTCTGCTGTTTTAATCTGACCCAGAAGGAAAACTTCACTACAGTTCGTTTCCTTGATTCCGTGCAATTTTATTTTGGAACTGAAGCTCAATCGGATATTAAACAACTTTTTTGAAAGTCTGTAATGAAAGTTGCATTTTTGCTTACACGTAGCCGCTTTGACCCACGGTGAATGGAAGTCATAAAGCAGGGTATAAAGGGAGTTTCTAAATTGCCTGTTGTTGAGGCCATTGAAGGCAACAGGAGAGTTCAGAATGTGACCTTTGAGAGCAAATTTGCCTCTGCTTCTTACTGAATTTTGTGTTGCGTTTTTCTGTATATATATTTTTTTGACTCAGAAATACAAATTATAATGAAGGTGAGGCACTTCACAATACATTTGGCTTCAGCATTGCTGAATATACATTTGTATATGTATATATATATGTATATATATATGTATATATTATGTATGTATATGTATATATGCATTGTACAGCAAAACATTTCAGAATCTGCAGAACGTTGCTAATAACTGCAGTGGAACAGGGAGGAATAGTGAAAACAGATTTCTGCTTTGAATGCTTTCAAATTTAATAATTAATGCATTTTATTTTTACTTGTATAGGATTATCATGAACTCTAGATAGGTAGTTACATTTGAAAATGCTAAGTGAGATAGCAAAACTGAATCATAAACACAGGAAACAGATTCTGCACTCATTTGCTTGCATTTCTGTCCTGCTGGCATGCTCTTTGTACTTTCTACCATTTCAGAATCACAGGAGCTAAAATAGTCTGAAAAAGAAGAGTCCAAATCCTTGCCTTTGGAAGGCCCAGCTCGTTACCCAACTCCTGAGCAAAGAAAAAGAATAAAGGCTTCAGTCACCACACATACTCACAGGGAGGTGGGAGTGGGAGGGAGGTGGGAGGTGAAAGGAGGGATGGAGAAGTGGACGGATGGACAACGTGGAAGTAGAGAGGGATGGATAGGGGAGGGATGGAGAACGAGGAAGGAGGGAGGGACACGCACCGGGCCACGTGCTTGGCTCACAAAGGTGACACCATCCTCCTTGTCGCAGACTTCAGCCTCAGCGTGACTGTCAGCCCTGTGGACACGCTGGCTGTCACTGTGCCCACCGTCTGCCACAACATCACCTGCAGCCTCTGTGGAACTTCAATGGCCGTCTCCACACCGACCGCCTCATCCAGAGCAGCACTGCCACGGGTCACCGCCTCAGTCCCGGGTCCCAGGTGTCCCCTGTGCCGGCAATCCCCCAGCAGTGAGTGAGTGGGCAGTGGACACAACCTGGGCTTCTCGCCGGGCCCTGCACGGGTGGGCAGTGTTCCAGGGGCACCGCCTCCGGCCCCACCCATCCCTCTCCAAAAACGAGCTGATGCTGTTCTCCTGGTTTGAGCGGCTGTGTACGGACTGTGCGACTGCCCGAGGGGAACCTTCCAACCTACTGCCTGAACTGAACTGAACTGAACTTCGGTGTCACGAGCGCGGCTGCAGATATGCAGTAACCGGACTGAAACTGCAACTATCGAAAGACCCACATGCAGAACAAACCGTACAGTGCACAGAATTCAGTGCACTTCATCACTGCAGTGATGAAGGAACTCGGCAACGGGGCCGCTGTTGTGTTTTGGTAACAGTGAGGAGGCACCAGCAACGAGCTGTGGATTGGCTGCCCCCCCTGCGCTGCACTGTGCATTCAGCGCTGGCCACGCGAGAGTGCGTGATCCGGCTCAGGGCATACAGACATGTCAGGAGGGCAGCAGGGTGAGGTAACTCAGGCAGAGGACACCGCTGCCTCCATGGGGATGCCGCAAGGCCTGAGCCAACCAGTCCCTCCCCTTACAGCCAATCCGAGCTGTGCTGGCTGATGGTCCTTTTGGGACCTCTTGGCGGATCGGTAGCTGTGCACTGCAGTGCTTAAACGCTCGCTTTGGCCGACTGTGTGTGTGTGAGCGTGTGTTCTGTGCAGTGCCTCATCCCCGCGTCCCAAACACCCCGACGCAGCGGTGCTCCGTGCCGTCCTGCAGGCTGCTGTGCAGCGCGCAGTGCTGCAGAGCTGTACTTCCCGGCCCTGTGCTTCCAGCAGTCTCGTGTGAGTTCTGCCTCCCCAGAAAACTCTTCTGGGGCAGTGCTGGTGCACCCTGTGCACGCACACGCGTGTGAAAAAGCAAGCACTGACATGCACACACCCCTGTACGTGCACACGCACGTGTATCCAAACACCTGCACACACCCACAGGCAAACACGTGCACACATGTGCAAGAACACCTTTGCTGACATCCATGAGCACACATACATCTACATGCATGTACACACGTGTGCAAAATGACACATCCATGTTCAAGCACAGCGATCTGTACGCACACATTTCAAGCCTACCTTTGCACACACATGCACATCCTTTGCACTCCTGTGTGCAAACAGCCACATACGTGCATGAACACGTGCGGTTCAACCCTGTGGCGTATTTGTGTCAAGCTGTGCGACCCTGCCTTGCACAAACCCATGTGCAGACATTGCAACCGCATCCCTCTGCACATAGCTGTGCAAGCCCATATTTGCACACACATATGAACACACCCCACATGGGCCACCTTTGCACGCTCACTCGCAAACAGCACCTTGCATGCCTCCATTTGCATGCAGACGTGCAAGCACAGCCTTGCACACGCATATGAATGCGCATGTGTGCAGAACCATACACACAAGTGCAAAGATGTACTCCCACACGTACCTGTGCAGTCACACACATGCAAGCACATCCTTGCACACCCGTGTGCACACACACCCGTACGCATGCAAAGGTATGCAAAACATGCAGCCATGTGCAAAGACCCCGATGCTCCTAACCATGATTATGCAGACATACATGTAAATGCAGACACGTGTGCAACGCAACCTTTTGCACACTCACATGCAAATACCATCCTGGAAACATCTAGCTGCGTGTGCACGTGTGCAGCCCCACCTCTTTGCACACCCCTGAGCACGCACACATGCAAGTCCCTCCTTGCACACAAACACGTGCATGCACACACTTGTGTAACCCCATCCATTTGCATAGCACTGTGCACACGTACATGTATGCAACTTCCTGTCCAACTCCATGCACAGACACCCATGTG